>NC_042985.1:36861877-37161877 GCF_901001165.1 Salmo trutta | reverse complement strand
GGCTACTCAAATATAGATTATTCATGCTGGTTTTACACATTAAACTTTCAAATAACTCTTTGTTGACTGTTGCTGGGTGTTATCGGTCACCATCAGCACCGGCCTGTACCCTAAAATGCCCTAAGCTCTCTCCTGACCCCTTACACTAAGTCTGAATTTGTCCTGCTATGTGACAAACTGGGACATGCTTAAACCACCTGACTAAGTCCTAAAGCAATGGCATTCCCTAAATCTTTCTCAGATTATTACCAATCCCACAAGATATGACTCCAAACACCCAGAAAAGGCTACTCTCCTTGATATTTTCCTTACAAATAATCCTGATAGGTATCAGTCTGGTGTTTTCTGTAATGACCTTAGTGATCACTGTTTTACAGCCTGTGTTCGTAATGGCTGCTCAGTGAAACGACCTGTCCTGATTTGTCATAGACGCTTGCTAAAAAACTTTAATGCGCAAGCCTTCCTTCATGATCTGGCCTCTGTAAATTGGTATAGAATCAGCTTGATCCCCTATGTCGAAAACGCTTGGACCTTCTTTTTTGATATTTTCAGTGGTATCGTTAACAAATACGCGCCCACAAAGAACATTTGAATTAAAAACAGGTTCAACCCCTGGTTCGACAGTGATCTGGCAGAGTTACACCACCTCAAGAATTCCATTTGGCAAATCGCTCTGCACACGCATACTCAGGCTGACTGGCTCTCGTTCAGGTAAATTAGAAATAAGTGCACTCAGGCTATCCGGAAGGCCAAAGTTAGTTATTTTAAGGAGTAGTTCTCTCTCTGTGGGTCTAACCCCAAAAAGTTCTGGAAAACGGTTAAAGACCTGGAGAATGAACCCTCGTCCTCACAGCTGCCCATGTCCCTTAATGTTGATGATGTGGTTGTTACTGATAAGGAGCACATGACTGAGCACTTTAATCACCACTTCAGGATTCCTATTTGACTCTGCCATGCCTCCTTGCCCATCCAATATTTCCTCATCTCCCACCCTTTCAATTGTGACTATCTCCGATGCTCCTCCCTCTTTTTCCCCTGCCCCGCTACAAAGTTTCTCCCTGCAGGCGGTCACTGAGTCCGAGGTGTTAAAAGAGCTCCTTAATCTTGACCCCCAAAAAACATCTGGGTTAGATGGTTTAGAACCTTTCTTCTTTAAGGTGTGATTACTACCTCTGAGGGATTAGAGCTTGAGGTAGTCACCTCATACAGTACTTGGGAGTATGGCTAGACTGTACAGTGTCCTTCTCTCAGCACGTATCAAAGCTGCAGGCTAAGGTTAAATCTAGACTTTGTTTGCTCTTTTGTAATCGCTCCTCTTTAACCCCAGCTGCCAAACTAACCCTGATTCAGATTACCATCCTACCCATGCTAGATTACGGAGATGTAATTTAGAGATTGGCAGGTAAGGGTGCTCTCGAGCAGCTAGATGTTATTTTCCATTCGGCCATCAGATGTGCTACCAATGCTCCTTATAGGACACATCACTGCACTCTATATTACTCTGCAAGCTGGTCATCTCTGTAGGCCTCACCCCCCCCCCCCATCTGAGATACCTACTGCAGCCCTCATCCTCCACATACAGCACCCATTCTGCCAGTCACCTTCTGTTAAAGGTCCCCAAAGCACACACATCCCTGGGTCGCTCCTCTTTTCAGTTCGCTGCAGCTAGCGACTGGAATGAGCTGCAAATAACACTCAAACTGGACCGTTTTATTCCATCTCTTCATTCAAAGACTCAATCATGGACACTCTTACTGACAGTTGTGGCTGCTTTGCATGATGTATTGTTGTCTCTACCTTCTTGCTGTTGTCTGTGCTCAATAATGTTTGTACCATGTTTTGTGCTGCTACAATGTTGTGCTGCTACCATGTTGTTGTCATGTTGTGTTGCTACCATGCTGTGTTTTCATGTGTTGCTGCCATGCTATGTTTTTGTCTTAGGTCTTTCTTTATGTAGTGTTGTGTTGTCTCTTGTCGTGATGTGTTTTTTGTCCTATATATATATATATTATTTCGTTTTTTTAAATCCCAGCCCCCGTCCCCACAGGAGGCCTTTCGGTAGGCCGTCATTGTAAATAAGAATTTGTTCTTAACCGACTTGCCTAGTTAAATATACATTTTTAAATTATATTAAAATAAAAAATATATAAAAAAAACATACCAATAATGAATAACAAACAAAATAATAATAATTTCCACCATTCATCAATGATTTCGGTCTGGATGGCTAATTAGGGGGACTTTTCTCCACTTCTCCCAGAATTACATCCTCCATATCAGCCTTTTATTCTGCAGGTGACCTAACTACAGACTCTAATGGGGAGCTTGGAACCCTGGGCTGCTTGGGTGTTTGTTGAATGCGGATTGTTTGAATGAAGGCCAGCATTTATGTTTGGCTGCCTTGTTTTGTGTTCCGCAGAGAGTTGCACCGCCTTTGGGGTCCCTTACTATCCTCAGAGTTTTCTATTGGATTATGATTGTCACTGGTCTCAGTAGCCACTTTCCCAGCTTCATTTTTAGCATTTTCCCTCTTATTCTTCTTGGAATGAGAGGTCATTGTTGTAGACTCTGGCTCACCAGGTACCAACTCCAATGTTTCATTCACTCTGTCTTTGTCCTTGGGAGCTGAGAAATGATGCTCTTCAACCTGTCTCACTTTCTGTCATTTCAGCTGAGATATGTGATACGTCTGCCCTACTCGTGGGGACAGGATTGTTGTCCTATATAGTGTGAAAAAGTTGTCTATGCACCTTACATTGTCCAGTGTAGTACGACTGTACTCTACCATCCCCTAACCCCCTCTAGCGTGAGATTGTGTCTGCCAGTCCTGTCTACATGCAGGGCCTTGTCCATCATAAAATACTTTGATCCAGTGAGGGCCTATCTTTATAGACCGTGTTATGGGAGTGATGGTTGCTGCTTCAACATATACAAAACAATCTCCATTGGAGCAGTTTGTAAGTTGACGCTTGTATCTTATCATGGGCCTCACTCTCAGGGGCGGAAATCCCGGGGGGGGACGGGGGGGACACGACCCCCCCATCCTGGGAAAAATATGATTCGTCCCCCCCAATATATCACTGAAACATAACTATGTAATTTAAATAATATTAATAATACGCAATGAAAGCAATTTTGCTGATTATAGACACTTAATAGCGCGTTTTTAAGTTTCAAAAGATTGCGACCCCCCCCCACCCTTTGCCTCAATGGTTTGATCCACTGCCAGTTCCTTAGTGTGCAAGGTAACAGAGGGGTCGTGTCTACTGTCTGAAAGGCACTCAATGCACGTAACTGACGTGAGGTTAATCCAGTCAATCGCGCACACACACTAGCTGAATATGCAGAGCTAGCGCGCAAATATTAACTATTAAGCTAGCTAGTACCTATTCCATTTATGTGGCGTCGTCAAAGATGGAATCTTTGCTATCGTCAATTTATTCCAAGATCAGCATGCAGATGATGTAAGTTAGTGCTTCAAAGTCCCTGTGATAAGGTTAGCGATAAACTTAAGTCCAAACTGAACAGAACTACACTCTCTTCTACCATTGTCTTAAATATATTTAATGGTCTCGTTGCAAAAGCTAAATTGTCGCAAGGGAACTTTTATTTATTTATTTTATTTCACCTTTATTTAACCCGGGTAGCAAAGATTATAGCAAACACCACTGAAATGGAATTGGTGCTCGCTAGCTTTGCAAATTCAACTATTGTTGGAAGCCAGCCAATATGAAACAAACTATTAAAATTACAAAAGGTTGCAGCATATGTTGTGTAAATGGTGAACTCATACAGCTGTCAACTCTTGTCATTTTAATCCGTTTCACATTTGCTAGCTACCTTTTAGATCGAAGCCCAAATAGAATGATAGAAGATGATAGAAGCCCATCTCCTACTGTAAATAACCTACACACTGTGTGTTTGTAGCCAGCCAGCCAGCCAGGTAGAAAAATGGCAGAAAAATAAAAGACGGACATCAGAGTATTTTTCAATACACCAAAACGCATAGTAAGAACCCTAGTAGCCTAATATCTCAAAGACTAGTTGATAAAATGTTCATAAGAAAGAAATGAAATTCTAATGGAAATGTTTCACAATGATGTCATTAGGCAGAGCAGGCAACAGATGGCCCACAGACAGCAGAGTTGGGGACAGATATGCAGGGACAGACTGGCAGAGACAGGGAGTCTCAGGTAAGTTTGTTGAGTCTTTGTTTGGCAACATTATGAAAGTTTCTCAATTTTTTTTACTTGTAAAATAGGAACATAATTGGAAAATGCCATGGATACCCCCACTCTCAACTTAAACTGGTGACTGAACTAAGATTTGTTAAAGGCAATGGTATTGCTGTTGTGATTAGTTGTGTAGTTTTGGGTACCGGTACATTTACATTTAGTTAGGAGTACGGCAAACACCTTATTTCTTTGGTTCCTCAATATACATTCACCATATTACAATGTAGGCTATGTGTTACAGCACTACTTTTGGTGTCCCCCTCAGGAATTGCTCTTGAGAAAATGTAATGTAATTGTCCCCTCCAAAGTTGATATCAGATTTTCGCCCCTGCCACCACCTTATATACAGCTTTTGCCAGAAACTCAGTCACAACACTATCATCTGCTGAATCAGGTAGTTCTTTAATTGTAATTTGAATTGAGTTCGGGTCAGCCATGCGTGACTTCAAACTGAAAGCATTATTCTCTTTGAACATGTTTTCCTCTGATCAGAAGCTTTTCCCTTGCTTCCTTACTAAGAATATATATATATATGCCAGAGTGTACGTACTCTGTACTGACCTCAAGTGGTTTGGATGAATTTCATGTATGAGACTGTGGTAGAGCTCCTCCTCAGTGGAGTTGGCTATGGCCTTCTCCTTTGTCAGAATTACTCAAATCCATGATAAAAATTGGTAAAACAGTGTCCTTTCGGGCATTTCGTCTCACAGCCTTGTTCCTGGTCCCCATGTTTTTGCATCATTGGAAATAGCCACAATTACAGCAGCCATTTTAATTGTAGTGTTAATGTTTAAAGTAATTTGTTTAACATTGAAATGTATCAACAAGACTATTCATCACTATATAGTGAGGATACTTCTTACTCAAGAATTACTTATGAATGGTTGATACTCAAATAGATATTTACTGGATTCAGTTTTCTCCAGCAATTGAAGCTTCTTAGTTGGGCTGAATACTTAGACAAAAGGAGATGTCAAAACATAACAAAACAAAATATGGATATATCTTTCTGGACCTGACAGGCCGACTGTCTATTTTTAGTATTTTCTACATTGTAGAATAATAGTGAAGACATAAACTATGAAATAACACATATGGAATCATGTAGTAACCCAAAAAGTGTTAAAATAACATCAAATTGATCAGAAATACAGTGTAGATATTGTTGATGTTGTAAATTACTTTTGTTGCTGGAAACAGCAGATTTCTTATGGAATATCTATATAGGCGTACAGAGGCCCATTATCAGCAACCATCACTCCTGTGTTCCAATGGCACGTTGTGTTGGCTAATAAGAAAACCCTTTTGCAATTATGTTAGCACAGCTAAAAACTGTTATTCTGATTAAAGAAGCAATAAAACTGGCCTTCTTTAGACTAGTTGAGTATCTGGAGCATCAGCATTTGTGGGTTTGATTACAGGCTCAAAATGACCAAAAACAAAGTACTTTCTTCTGAAACTTGTCAGTCTATTCTTGTTCTGAGAAATGAAGGCTATTCCATGCGGGAAATTGCCAAGAAACTAAAGATCTCGTACAATGCTGTGTACTACTCCCTTCACAGAACAGCGCCAATTGCTCTAACCAGAATAGAAAGAGGAGTGGGAGGCCCCAGTGCACAACTGAGCAAGAGGACAAGTACTTTAGTGTCTAGTTTGAGAAACAGACGCCTCACAAGTCCTCAACTGGCAGCTTTAATAAATAGTACCCGCAAAACAACGTCAGTAGTGAAAAGGCGACTCTGGGATGATTAAGATGGGCCAAATGATTAAGATGGGCCAAAGAACACAGACACTGGACAGAGGAGTGGCCAAATGATTAAGATGGGCCAAAGAACACAGACACTGGACAGAGGAGTGGCCAGCACATTCATCGGATCTCAAGCCTATTGAGCTGTTGTGGGAGCAGCTTGACCGTATGGTACATAAGAAGTGCCCATCACGTCAATCCAACTTGTGGGAGGTCCTTCAGGAAGCATGGGGTGAAATCTCTTCAGATTACCTCAACAAATTGACAACTAGAAGGCCAAAGGTCTGCAAGGCTGTAATTGCTGCAAATGGAGGATTTTTTAACGAAAGCAAAAGTTTGAAGGACACAATTATTATTTAAATTAAAAATGATTATTTATAACCTTGTCCACGTCTTGACTATATTTCCTATTCATTTTGCAACTATTTCCATGTATGTTTTCATGGAAAACAAGGACATTTCTAAGTGACCCCAAACTTTTGAATGGTAGTGTATATGTATACACACACTAGATGACCAAAAGTATGTGGACACCTGCTCACCAAACATCTCAGCTTTAGTGCTGAGCGATTAGTGCTTTTTGAGGATGGTTCAGTTTCGGATAATCACGGTTTTCGATTTCAGATTTTTTTTTACAACATTAGATGCACTGTCTATTATGTGGGTTGAATGCTGTAATAAGAGAATAAAACAATTAACACAAGTCCCATGATGGTAGTGAATACCCATTACTACTTATCAATTATTAACCATCATTTATTTACATTACTTTAATGAAATATTTCAGTTATTGTATATATTACATGCTTTATTTGATGACTTTATTATTTAATTCCAAGTCCTCATCTCATCTCTATAGAGTTGCTGCCTATGCTGTCTGACAAAATCACTATTTTACTAGTTCTTCAAAGTAAATAAGGCCTACTTTTATAACTGCTGAATACCAACTATCAATCACTTAGATCATGTATTTTCAGGAAGAGATACCGAGCTAAGCAGCTGCTCTCTATCCCTCTCGACTGTGCAGTCTCTCCTTTCTGTCTCCGTGTCTGCCCCCAGGGTTATGTAGGTTACTTTCTAAATGTAATCCGTTACAGTTACTAGTTAGCTGCCCAAAATTGTAATCAGTAGCGTAACTTTTTGATTACCCAAACTCAGTTACGTAATCTGATTACTTTTAGATTACTTTTAGAAGAAGACAACAATGTATGTTACCAACTGAACGACATCTATTGCAGGATAAATAAATGTTAAAGTTTACATAGCTGGCCATATATGGATGTAACATTTTACTCTATGGGTTGGTTATGTAGGCTTCTAATACGATTAAATTCTATCTTTATATTAAAAACCCAAGTCTATCAGAATTCCAGTCATTCCAAAAAATGTCATGCCCCTTGATCTTCAAGAATATAACTTGAAATATCGAAGTAAAGATTAGCCAAATTGTTTTACCTGAGCATAACCCCAAAACTAAAGACTTATTATCCAGCCCTACTCTGTTGTTTATGATTTTGTTGTCATGGAGGACTGATTGGGCTCATTGATTTGAGTTGAAAAATAAAGGCTGCGCTCATGGAATGGCATGCTTTGAGCACTACGGAAAGTGCTATTTACATGTGAAAAATGAATGCCATATGCTGCATTTGCTATAGGCCTATTGTTGACCTTTTTGTTAATGACACTTTGATGTCTTGATAATATGCAGCTGTTTAAAGGGCAAATCCACAGATGAAACAATAACAAAACAGCCACCTGTTTTCAATCTCTGTTTTGGTAAAAAGCTGATGGATGAGCCTGGAGAAATGTAACCATTCTCAGATTAATAGACAGAGAAATGGATGCAAGGACTGACCATCCATGATATCAACATTATTGTCTTAACCATGTTAAGAGGCTGTATACAGTGTTAGTTTACATTTACAATGTTTACAAACATTGGAGAAAAACAAGCTTATATTTTGGGTTCTAATGAAGTGTGACAGTTGAACTAAGCTTTTATAAGGCATTTATAAGTTATGTTCTTCAAGAATGAAGGGATATATATATATAAAAATAGATGTAGTAACTATCGATTGTCCCTTTAAGTCTATCAAAAGTGTGCAAGTTTGAGCATGTGTCCATTAGGCCTATGGGTTATTTTTTTTGGCAGCATGAATTAGATTGAGCAATAAAAGCCCCACTTCCATAGGCTGGGATCTGCACTATGCAGCTGTTGCAAGAGCACATTTTTCCCTGGCTGTCACGTCCTGACCAGTAAGGGGTTATTTGTTATTGTAGTTTGGTCAGGACGTGGCAGGGGGTGTTTGTTTTATGTGTTTCGGGGTTTTTTGGTTAATGTTCTATGTTAGTATATTTCTATGTTCGTTCTAGTTTTCCTATTTCTATGTTTAGTTTATTGGGTTGACCTTCAATTGGAGGCAGCTGTTTCTCGTTGCCTCTAATTGAAGGTCCTATTTAGTAGGGGTGTTTTTCCATGGGTTTTTGTGGGTAGTTGTTCCGTGTGTAGCTGTGTGCCTTACAGGACTGTTTTTTCGTCATTGTTTTTGAGTAAGTGTTTATTTTGCTTTTCTTCGTAAATAAAGAAGATGAGTATACACATTCCCGCTGCGTTTTGGTCCCATCCTTACGACGAATGTGACACTGGCTGTCCACTGGTTTCAAAAACAATGATTGATAGGCAGCTTAAACTTCTTGAATTCAACCATTATTGGGTTCAAATACACATTTAGATTTGTGAACAGCCATCCACAACAACCACAATCTGTAATCTGTAAAGCGCAAAAAGCTAAATGAGAGAGCAGCAGTGTGATTCACATCAATGTGCTATGTAGAAGACATAGCTTGGACTGTAGCCTACAAAAGCCTATTTCTGCTCTTTTCCTGCAATCCATCAAACACATTTGCTGTGTCATCATAGGGGTCTCTATTTGTGGTCAGACTCGCTCAACTTTCTTTCACAAACATACTTTCTGAATTTAAAAGTAGTCTCGAAGTAATCATCTAGTTTTTCAAAAGTATATGCAATCTGATTATCACGTGTTAGGTAAGACCCAGATGCAGACAGTGTCGAAGTAACAAAAATGTATTACTAAAATAGGGGGTAGGCAAAACAACAGTTCAAGGGCAGGCAGAGGTTGGTTATCCAGATCAGAGTCCAAAAGGTACAGAACGGCAGGCATTCTCAGGGTCAGGGCAGGCAGAGGTCAATAATCCAGTGTGGTGTGACAAGGTACAGAACAATAGGCAGGCTCAGGGTCAGGGCAGGCAGAATGGTCAAAACTGGGAAAACCAGAAACAGACAGGAGCAAGGGGAAAACCGCTGGTAGGCTTGACAAACAAAACAAACTGACAACAGACAAACAGAGAACACAGGTATAAATACACTGGGGATAATGGGGAAGATGGGCGACACCTGGAGAGGGTGGAGACAAGCACAAAGTCAGGTGAAACAGATCAGGGTGTGACACTGATTGCAATATTTTTGCTGGTTTGCAAAAAATGGTTTGCATATATTTGCTGGTTTGCATATACAGATTGCATATACGTTTTTTGTAATCCCTTACATGTAATGGATTACATGTAATCTGTTACTCCCCAACACTGTCTGCCCCACACTAACCTAAAGTAGCAGGCATAAAAGAAACACACAGGCTGGACAAGTAGGAGCCCAATTGGTTATGGTCATTGTAATTAATTACCACATTAAATAAAGCAGAATATTTGCCTCTTGGAAACTATATCTCCCTACTTCATCGCACAGTTCGGGCTTGATCTGATTTATCTCTAGAGAAACTGTGCAATATGCGCATTGAGCTCACAGAAAAAAAACGAACGAAAGGGAATTCAAAAGGGAATTGTTTAAAAACTGAAAATGAACTGAAATGTTGGTTAATCGCTCAGCACTAGTAAGCTTAGATTCAAGTATCCACATTTACAAAACCACCCTCGCCAAAAGTAATTCCAAAGAACTACAGGCCACCTGTCATTTCCATTACCTGTCAGTACTGCACATGCAGCCTAAAATGGGTATGACTGGTTCCTATTTTTGAGTGAGTGAAATAAGACAAAACAGTTTAGCTTATGCCTCTAATACATGTGTTACATAAAGAGTACATCTGAAAATAATTGTGAACATTTTGAACGTTGAGTAGTATATGAAAAGTTTTTGTTGCCACACTGCACAACATTTGATGGCAACTAATCTATATTGAAGACAGTTATCATCAACAATATACTTTACCTCTATCAATTTCATATTAATGGTAATATTGCTTTAGTTACATTTCTACACAGGGTGAACAGACCGATTGCAGCATGGCTTTATTTTATTCTTATGTCGATATTATATTGATACAATTTTTTACAATAAATATGTACCATATTAGACTGTGCAAACTCTAGTCAGTAATGTCCAGTGGAAAAGTGGTTAACCACAGTTTTTAAAATTGGAACATCTTCATTCAACATTTTTGTACCACGGTGTCATTCACTGAAAGTAGCATTGTCAAGATGGCTATAAAACCTTGAACTATGGCTAAAGTTGGTCACGGAACTTGAATCCAACATGTCCTACACATGGTGACATGGAATTTAAGGAAATAATGACTGCTTATTGCTTTTATAAAGCAGGAAATTACCATACAGTTGAAGTCGGAAGTTTACATACACCTTAGACAAATACATTTAAACTCAGGTTTTCACAATTCCTGACATTTAATCCTAGTAAAGATTTCCTGTCTTAGGTCAGTTAGGATCACCACTTCATTTTAAGAATGTGAAATGGCAGAATAATAGTAGAGAGAATGATTTATTTCAGCTTTTATTTCTTTCATCACATTCCCAGTGGGTCAGAAGTTTACATACACTCAATTAGTATTTAGTAGCATTGCCTTTAAACTGTTTAACTTGGGTCAAACGTTTTGGATAGCCTTCCACAAGCTTCCCACAATAAGTTGGGCAAATTTTGGCCCATTCCTCCTGACAGAGCTGGTGTAACTGAGTCAGGTTTGTAGGCCTCCTTGCTCGCACACACTTTTTCTGTTCTGCCCACTAATTTTCTATATGATTGAGGTCAGGGCTTTGTGATGGCCACTCCAATACCTTGACTTTGTTGTCCTTAAGCCATTTTGCCACAATTTTGGAAGTATGCTTGGGGTCATTGTCCATTTGGAAGACCCATTTGTGACCAAGCTTTAACTTCCTGACTGATGTCTTGAGATGTTGCGTCAATGTATCCACATCATTTTCCATCATCATGATGCCATCTATTTTGTGAAGTGCACCAGTCCCTCCTGCAGCAAAGCATCCCCACAACATGATGCTGCCACCCCCGTGCTTCACAGTTGGGATGGTGTTCGTCGGCTTGCAAGCCTCCCCCTTTTTCCTCCAAACATAACAATGGTCATTATGGCCAAACAGTTCTATTTTTGTTTCATCAGACCAGAGGACATTTCCCCAAAAAGGACTATCTTTGTCCCCATGTGCAGTTGCAAACCGTAGTCTGGCTTTTTTATGGCGGTTTTGGAGCAGTGGCTTCTTCCACGCTGAGTGGCATTTCAGGTTATGTCGATATAGGACTCGTTTTACTGTGGATATAGATACTTTTGTACCTGTTTCCTCCAGCATCTTCACAAGGTCCTTTGCTGTTGTTCTGGGATTGATTTGCACTTTTCGCACCAAAGTACGTTCATCTCTAGGAGACAGAACGCTTCTCCTTCCTGAGCGGTATGACGGCTGTGTGGTTCCATGGTGTTTATACTTGCGTCCTAATGTTTGTACAGATGAATGTGGTACCTTCAGGCGTTTGGAAATTGCTCCCAAGGATGAACCAGACTTGTGGATGTCTACAATGCTTTTTTCTGAGGTCTTGGCTGATTTCTTTTGATTTTCTCATGGTGTCAAGCAAAGAGGCACTGAGTTTGAAGGTGGGCCTTGAAATACATCCACAGGTACACCTCCAATTGACTCAAATTATGTCAATTAGCCTATCAGAAGCTTCTAAAGCCATGACATAAATTTCCGGAATTTTACAAACTGTTTAAAGGCACAGTCAACGTAGTGTATGTAAACTGCCGACTTCAACTATACATGTAGCAAGCACCCTTTGGGCCCCAAAAGGAATCCAATATGTGGTGCTATTATTGTACTTGCAAACTTAGTGAATGGTCTTAACTTTCACGATGCCTGCAAGGCCCTCCCCCGCCCTCCTTTCGGAAAATCTGACATGACTATTTTTCTCCTCCCTTCCTATAGGCAGAAACTCAAACAGGATGTACCTGTGGTAAGGACTATGCAACGCTGGTCTGACCAATTCGAATCCACACTTCAAGATTGTTTTGATCACGTGGACTGGGATATGTTCTGGGTAGCCTCAGAGAATAATATTGCCGTATACGCTGATTCAGTGAGTGAGTTTATAAGGAAGTGTATTGGAGATGTTGTACCCATTGTGGTTATTAAAACCTACCCTAACCAGAAACCGTGGATAGTTGGCGGCATTCGCGCAAAACTGAAAACTCGAACCACCGCATTTAACAATGAAAAGGTGACGGACACCGACATCTTGCTTCCAAACAAACTAAACACCTTCTTTGCCCGCTTTGAGGATAATACAGTGCCACCGACGTGGCCCGCTATCAAGGACTGTGGCCTCTCCTTCTCGGTGGCCAACGTGAGTAAGACATTTAAATGTGTTAACCCTCGCAAGGCTGCCGGCCAAGACGGCATCCCAAGCCGCATCCTCAGAGCATGCGCAGACCAGCTGGCTGGTGTGTTTACGGACATATTCAATCTCTCCCTATCCCAGTCTGCTTTCCCCACATGCTTCAAGATGGCCGCCATTATTTCTGTACCCAAGAAGGCAAATGACTATCGCACCGTAGCACTCACTTCTGTCATCATGAAGATCTTTGAGAGACTAGTCAATGACCATATCACCGCAGTGGTCTAAGGCACTGCATCGCATTGCTAGCTGTGCCGCTATAGATCCTAGTTCAGAGTCCACGCTCTGTCGCAGCTGGCCGACATCCGGGTTAGGGGAGGGTTTGGCCGGCAGGGATGTTCTTGTCCCATCGCCCTCTAGCGACTCCTGTGGTGGGCCGGGCGCAATGCACACTGACACGGTCGCCAGGTGTACAGTGTTTCCTCCGACACATTGGTGCGGCTGGCTTCAGGATTAAGCGGACATTGTGTCAAGAAGCAGTGCGGCTTGGCTGGGTTGTGTTTCGGGGGACGCACGGCTCTCGACCTTAGCCTCTCCCGAGTCCGTATTGAGTTGCAGCAATGGGACAAGACTGTAACTACTGTACCTATTGGACACCGCGAAATTGGGGATAAAAAAGAATAAAAAAAAAAAAAAAAAATATCATATTAATTAAAAATAAATAAATAACAATAATTTAAAAAAATGTAAAATTAAAAATATAAATAGGATCATATCACCTCCACCTTTCCTGTCACCCTAGACTCACTTCAATTTGCTTAGCGCCCAAATAGGTCCACAGATGATGCAATCGCCATCACACTGCACACTGCCCTATCCCATCTGTACAAGAGGAATACCTATGTAAGAATGCTGTTTATTGACTATAGCTCAGCATTCAACACCATAGTACCCTCCAAGCTCATCATTAATCTTGAAGCCCTGGGTCTCAACCCCGCCCTGTGCAATTGGGTCCTGGACTTTCTGATGTGCCGCCCCCAGGTGGTGAAGGTAGAAAACAACATCTCCATTTCGCTGATCCTCAACACTGGGGCCCCACAAGGGTGTGTGCTCAGCCCCCTCCTGTACTCCCTGTTCACCCATGACTGCGTGGCCATGCATGCCTCCAACTCAATCATCAAATTTGCAGACGACACAACAGTAGTAGGCTTGATTACCAACAACGACGAGACAGCCTACAGGAAGGAGGTGAGGGCACTCGGAGTGTGGTGTCAGGAAAACAACCTCTCACTCAACGTCAACAAAACAAAGGAGATGATTGTGGACTTCAGGAAACAGCAGAGGGAGCACCCCCTATCCACATTGACGGGACAGCAGTGAAAGTGGACAGTTTTAAATTCCTCGGCGTACACATTATGGACAAACTGAAATAGTCCACCCACACAGACAGTGTGGTGAAGAAGGCGCAACAATGCCTTATCAACCTCAGGAGGCTGAAGAAATTTGGCGTATCACCTAAAACCCTCACAAACTTTAATAGATGCACCATTGGGAGCATCCTGTCGGGCTGTACCACCGCCTACCACCGCCTATGGTAACTGCACCGCCCACAACCGCAAGGCTCTCCAGAGGGTGGTGCGGTCTGCACAATGCATCACCGGGGGCAAACTACCTGCCCTCCACGACACCTACAGCATCCGATGTCACAGGAAGGCCAAAAAGATCATCATGGACAACAACCACCCGAGCTACTGCCTGTTCACCCCACTACCATCCAGAAGGTGCGGTCAGTACAGGTGCATCAAAGCTGGGACCGAGAGACTGAAAAACAGCTTCGATCTCAAGGCCATCAGACTGTTAAACACTCATCACTAACACAGAGAGTGTCACGATTCCCACCGACGGTGGCGCCCCCTCCTGCTCGGGTGGCGCTCGGCGGTCGTCGTCACCGGCCTATTAGCTACCACTGATTCCCTTTTTGGTTGTCCCTTCTTTTTGGTTTTGTGCACCTGTGTTTAGTTTGGTTAATTAGCAGGGCTATTTATGTTAGCTGGTCCGCTTCCGTGTTGTGCGGGATTATTTCTATTGTGACGGCTCATGTTCGTGTCGGCGCTATTTTACGCCGTGTGTACTTTCTCCCCTGTGTTTGGGAGTATTTTGTTTGATGAGTGAGTGTACATTAAATACGCCACTACCCTGTGCTCGCTGCTTCCTGTGCCTCATTCCTTCACCACGACTGCCAATCCGTTACAGAATCCCGCACCATGAAAAGGCATGGAATCAGCAGGAGCAGCGGCCACCCCTGTCCCCTCGATGGAGGAACGCGTCCTCCACCACACTACGGTCCTCCACCGCATAGGATCCGCGATGGACCAGATGATGGAGAGGATGGACCGATGGGAGAGAAGTGGTCTCCTCTCTCCACCTCCTCCTCCCACTACGTCTGGCTCAGGCGCGCTTCGTTTGGCGCTCCCTAGGGAGTATGATGGGGCGGCGGCTGGGTGCCAGGGATTTCTGCTCCAGCTCGAGCTGTACCTGGCCACCGTCAGACCTGCTCCCTCAGGAGAGGAGAGCGTGAGTGCCCTCATTTCCTGCCTGACGGGCCGAGCTCTGGAGTGAGCTAATGCGGTCTGGAATGGCCCAGACTCGGCGAGGGACCATTATCCAGAGTTCACCCGCCGCGTTCGGGCCGTGTTCGACCACCCTCTGGAGGGAAGAGCGGCGGGTGAACGGCTGTCCACCTCAGGCAGGAGACGAGGAGCGCTCAGGACTTCGCGTTGGAGTTCAGGACCTTGGCTGCTGGGGCGGGGTGGATCGACAGGGCCCTCATAGACCACTATAGATGCAGTCTCCGGGCGGACGTCCGCAGGGAGCTGGCCTGTCGAGATGCCGCTCTATCCCTGGACGAGCTCATCGACATGTCCATTTGTTTGGACAATCTGCTGGCTGCCCGCGGGCGTTCGGAGAGGGTCCTGCCCGTTCCACCTCCGTGCACCCCCGCCCCTACCCCTATGGAGGTAGGGGGGGCCGTGCCAAGGGGCACCGGAGGAGCTGGCTCCTCCTGCACCAGCTGTGGTCGGAGAGGACACACGGCCGACCGGTGCTGGAGGAGCCAGTCTGGGAGTCGAGAGGGCAGGCAGAACACTTCTCGGTCACCCCAGGTGAGTCAGCACCAGATTCACCCAGAACCCCCTGTTGGTCACGTGTTCTTACCTGTTTTGTTTTCAAACATTTTTCCCTCTTCCCAGCATAGGGCGCTAGTCCATTCAGGTGCAGCTGGGAACTTTATGGATCGTGGACTTGCCATTAAGCTGGGCATTCCGCGGGTGCCGATAGATCCCCCCTTCCCCGTGCACTCCCTAGATAGCCGACCATTAGGGTCAGGGCTAGTCAGGGAGTCTACGGTGCCACTGGACATGGTAACGCAGGGGAATCATAAGGAACGCATTAGTTTTTCCTTATTGATTCGCCTGCGTTTCCGGTGGTGCTGGGGGTCCCCTGGCTGGCTGGTCACAATCCCCGTAATTCGTGGAAACAGGGGGTTCTCCAGGGGTGGTCAGAGGAGTGTTCAGGGAGGTGTCTAGGAGTTTCCATAGGTGCCACGTCGGTGGAGAGTCCAGACCAGGTGTCCCCGTGCACATTCCCCCTGAGTACGCCGATTTGGCGATCGCCTTCTGTAAAAAGAGGGCGACTAAATTACCACCCCATCGACAGGGGGATTGTGCGATAGACCTCCAGGTTAACGCTGCGCTTCCCAAGAGTCAAGTGTACCCCTTGTCACAGGAGGAGACAGCGGCTATGGAGACATATGTCACTGAATCCCTGGGACAGGGGTACATTCGGCCCTCCATCTCACCCGCCTCATCGAGTTTCTTTTTTGTGAAGAAAAAGGAGGGAGGTCTGCGTCCGTGCATTGATTACAGAGGTCTAAACGCTATCACGGTGGGGTTTAGTTACCCACTACCTCTCATCGCTACGGCGGTGGAATCATTTCACGGAGCAAAGTTCTTCACGAAACTGGATCTCAGGAGCGCGTATAACCTGGTGCGTATCAAGAAGGGAGACGAGTGGAAAACCGCCTTTAGTACCACATCGGGCCATTATGAGTACCTCGTCATGCCGTATGGGTTGAAAAATGCTCCAGCCGTCTTTCAATCCTTTGTTGACGAGATTCTCAGGGACCTGCACGGGCAGGGCGTGATTGTCTATATCGATGACATTCTGATATATTCCGCCACCCGCTCCGCGCATGTGTCCCTGGTGCGCAAGGTGCTTGGTAGACTGCTGGAGCATGACCTATACGTTAAGGCTGAGAAATGTGTGTTTTCCAAACGAGCCGTTTCCTTTCTGGGTTATCGCATTTCCACCACGGGGGTGGTGATGGAGTGTGACCGCGTTAAGGCCGTGCGTAATTGGCCGACTCCAACCACGGTGAAGGAAGTGCAGCGGTTCTTAGGCTTTGCCAATTACTACCGGAGGTTTATCCGGGGTTTTGGCCAGGTAGCGGCTCCCATTACCTCACTGCTGAAGGGGGGGCCGGTGCGTTTGCGATGGTCGACGGAGGCGGACGGAGCCTTCAAGAAGTTGAAGACCCTGTTCACCGACGCACCCGTGTTGGCCCACCCGGACCCGTCTCTAGCATTCATAGTGGAGGTGGACGCATCCGAGGCTGGGGTGGGTGCCGTGCTATCACAGCGCTCGGGTACGCCATCGAAACTCCGCCCCTGCGCTTTCTTTTCGAAGAAGCTCAGTTCGGCGGAGCGTAACTATGATGTGGGGGACAGGGAGTTGCTAGCGGTGGTAAAAGCTTTGAGGGTGTGGCGGCACTGGCTTGAGGGGGCTAAACATCCCTTACTCATCTGGACCGACCACCGAAACCTGGAGTACATCCGGGCAGCGAGGAGACTGAATCCGCGTCAGGCAAGGTGGGCCATGTTCTTCGCCCGGTTTAGGTTCACTATCTCCTATAGACCGGGTTCCCTTAACACTAGAGCCGACGCGCTGTCCCGTCTCTATGACACGGAGGACCGGCCCATCGATCCAACTCCCATCATTCCAGCGTCTAGGCTGGTGGCACCGGTGGTATGGGAGGTGGACGCGGACATCGAGCGGGCATTAGTGTTGGAACCTGCGCCTGCGCAGGTTCCCGTGGGTCGCATGTATGTGCCGCTCGGTGTTCGTGATCGTTTGATTCGATGGGCGCACACGCTACCTACTGCGGGTCATCCTGGTGTGGCGAGGACAGTGCGGAGTCTCAGGGGGAAGTACTGGTGGCCCACCTTGGCTAAGGACGTGAGGTCCTATGTCTCTTCCTGTTCGGTGTGCGCTCAGAGTAAGGCTCCTAGGCATCTACCGAGAGGGAAGTTACAGCCCCTCCCCGTTCCACAACGGCCATGGTCGCACCTGTCTATAGATTTCTTGACAGATCTTCCCCCCTCTCAGGGGAACACTGCGATTCTGGTGGTTGTGGATCGGTTCTCTAAGTCCTGCCGTCTCCTCCCATTGCCCGGTCTCCCTACGGTCCTGCAGACTGCGGAGGCCCTATTTACCCACGTCTTCCGGCACTACGGGGTGCCGGAGGACATTGTCTCTGATCGAGGTTCCCAGTTCACATCCAGGGTCTGGAGGGCGTTTATGGAGCGGCTGGGGGTCTCGGTCAGTTTGTCCTCCGGTTTTCACCCCGAGAGCAATGGGCAGGCGGAGAGGGTGAACCAGGAGGTGGGCAGGTTTCTGAGGTCGTATTGCCAGGACCGGCCAGGGGAGTGGGCGAGGTACATTCCCTGGGCTGAGTTAGCCCAGAACTCACTTCGCCACTCCTCTACTAACATGTCACCCTTTCAGTGTGTTTTGGGTTACCAGCCGGTCCTGGCACCATGGCACCGGAGCCAGACCGAGGCTCCTGCGGTGGAGGACTGGGTACAGCACTCCAAGGAGACCTGGAGAGCCGTCCAGGACTCCCTGAAGGAGGCCAGTGGACGGCAGAAGAGAAGTGCTGACCGCCACCGCAGTGAGGCACCGTGTTCGTACCGGGAGACAGGGTCTGGCTCTCGACCCGGAACCTGCCCCTCCGCGTGCCCTGCCGGAAGCTGGGGCCGCAGTGTGTGGGCCCTTTAAAGTCCTGAGGAGGATAAACGAGGTGTGTTATCGGTTACAACTCCCTTCCTATTACCGTATTAACCCCTCGTTTCATGTGTCTCTCCTCAGGCCGGTGGTAGCTGGTCCCCTGCAGGAAGGTGAGGTGCCGGAGGTCCCTCCACCCCCTCTGGACATCGGGGGGTCCCCGGCATACAGCATACGGGCCATTCTGGACTCGAGACGCCGGGCGAGGGGCCTGCAGTACCTCGTGGACTGGGAGGGGTACGGCCCGGAGGAGAGGTGCTGGGTGCCGGCGGAGGACGTCTTGGACCCATCCATGTTGAAGGATTTCCATCGCCTCCGTCCGGATCGCCCTGCGCCTCGCCCTCCGGGTCGTCCTCAAGGCCGGTGTCGGCGCGCTGCTTGAGCCGCGCGTCAGGAGGGGGGTACTGTCACGATTCCCACCGACGGTGGCGCCCCCTCCTGCTGGGTGGCGCTCGGCGGTCGTCATCACCGGCCTATTAGCTACCACTGATTCCCTTTTTGGTTTTCCCTTCTTTTTGGTTTTGTGCACCTGTGTTTAGTTTGGTTAATTAGCGGGGCTATTTATGTTAGCTGGTCCGCTTCCGTGTTGTGCGGGATTATTTCTATTGTGACGACTCATGTTCGTGTCGGTGCTATTTTACGCCGTGTGTACTTTCTCCCCTGTGTTTGGGAGTATTTTGTTTGATGAGTGAGTGTACATTAAATACGCCACTACCCTGTGCTCGCTGCTTCCTGTGCCTCATTCCTTCACCACGACTGCCAATCCGTTACAGAGAGGCTGCTGCCTACATACAGACTTGAAATCATTGGCAACTTTAATAAATGGATCACTAGTCACTTTAATAATGCCACTTGCATAATATTTTGCATAATATCTTGCATTACTCATCTCATATGTATATACTGTATTTTATATCATCTATTGCGTCTTGCCTATGCCGCTCTGTCATTGCTCATCCATATATTTATATGTATATATTCTTATTCCATTCCTTTACTTAGATTTGTGTGTATTAGGTGGTTGTTGTGGAATTGTTAGATTACATGTTAGATATTGCTGCACTGTCGGAACTGGAAGCACAAGCATATTGCTACATTCGCAATAACATCTGCTAACTATGTGTACAGTATGTGACCAATACAATTTGATTTGATTTGATTGAATAGGGTCCTATAGTATTTAGTGCTACCAAACTCCCGTGCCTCTTCTGTCCTGAATGTGTGCACAGTTCTGCAATGGAAACATCAGACATACCACCATCTTCTGTTCAACCCCGTCCCTTTATACTGAAGAAGCTTCTGTTTTTAAACGTCATATCCCTGTGCAGTCAAAACCCTCCACCTGATGATATTCTAAACAGGCCTGTTGAGTGATTACTTGGAGGTCATGACCCCCAGGAACTGAGCCTGAACATACCCTGGTCCTGCATTTACATCACCACATCTTTGCTATGGCCTCTCGCTTTACATCCTCCACAATACATTTTTTCAACAAAGTATCTAGGATGGGTCGCCAAAAAAGCGAAGTCATATACTCCAGGAAATATTGTTTAGCGTGAAGTTTGTCTCCTGTTCAAATCATGGACGTTGAAAGGTGTTTGAGGCTTCCACTACTGCACAATGATCGAGGCAGATGTATTATTCTCACACAAATGGGTATTTATATTAAAACATTCTGACAAACATAGTTTATGGGTGATTTTGAAATTACAGGCACTTTTGGCCACTTTTTCTTATTTTCTTGAAGAAAACTTATCAACAGAAATACTTTTCTCAGTTTGTCAGGAACCATAAACTGGTATTGACTGTGAACATTTTATGCGACAATACATGGATTTTACTCAGATTTTCCATAACCCCTACTGCAGATGTCGTCCCCATCAAATCATAAAACGTTACTTTTTCTTGTACTGAATGACATGCCCAATGGGTTTTTGGATTACCTGGTTAATCTGTACTACAACATTACGAATTCATTATTGTAATTCCTTAATCCATAAATATGGGCCTGCGTTGGCTGTGCTGTATACCTGCATGTAGGCTACCATCAACAATTCAAGTTTCTTGTTCAAATGTACATATACTTAAAAACTTCTTAGGGCTATTTTGAAAAAAATATGTGCCCATTTTTAACTGCCTCCTACACCAACTCAGAAGCTAGAATATGCATATTATTGTTCAGCTTTGGATAGAAAACACTCTGAATTTTCTAAAACTGTTTGAATGGTGTCTGTAAGTATAACAGAACTCATATGGCAGTCAAAACCCTGAGACAAATTCTGACAGGAAGTGGATACCTGATGTGTTGAATTACCTTTAAGCCTATGCCATTGAAACACACAGGGGCTTATTAATCGTTGAGCACTTCCTATGGCTTCCACTAGATGTCACCAGTCTTTACAAAGTGTTTTGAGTCTTATACTGTGAGATCTGACCGAACAAGAGCCTTGGAACGGTGGTGGCCGATTAGACTCTGGCGCGCGAGTTCATGTTGGGTACTCTCGTTCCAATACGTTTTAAAAGAGAATGCAATCGTCCGCCTTGAATATTATTCATGTTCTGGTTAAAAAAGGCACTAATGATTTATGCTATACAACGTTTGACATGTTTGAACGAACGTAAATATTTTTTTTCCCCTCATTCATGAAGAGAAGTCCGGCGGGCATAGATCATGTGCTAACAACACGGAGCTTTTTGGACATAAATTATGAGCTTTTTCGAACAAATCTACATTTGTTATGGAACTGGGATTCCTGGAAGTGACATCTGATGAAGAGAATCAAAGGTAATGGATTATTTACATAGTATTTTCGATTTTAGATCTCTCCAACATGGCGGTTAGTCTGTATCGCAAAGCGTATTTTTCTGGGCGCAGTGCTCAGATTATTGCAAAGTGTGATTTCCCAGTAAGGTTATTTTTAAATCTGGCAATCCGGTTGCGTTCAAGAGATGTAAATCTATAATTCTTTGAATGACAATATAATATTTTACCAATGTTTTCGAATAGTAATTATTTAATTTGTTGTGCTGATTGACTGGCGGTTATTGGAGGGAAACGATTTCCTCAACATCAACGCCATAGTAAAACGCTGTTTTTGGATATAAATATGAACTTGATAGAACTAAAAATGCATGTATTGTCTAACATAATGTCCTAGGAGTGTCATCTGATGGAGATTGTCAAAGGTTAGTGCATAATTTTAGCTGGTTTTCTGCTTTTGGTGACGCCTGTCTTTGAATTGACAAAACATTACACACAGCTATTGTCAATGTACTCTCCTAACATAATCTAACTTTATGCTTTCGCCGTAAAGCCTTTTTGAAATCGGACAACGTGGTTAGATTAAGGAGATGTTTATCTTTCAAAGGGTGTAAGATAGTTGTATGTTTGAGAAATTTGAATTATGACATTTAATTGTTTTCAAATTTGGCGCCCTTGATATTTCAGCTGTTGTTGATAGGGTGTACCAGGGGTGGAACGCTTGCGTCCCACATAGCCCCTAGAGGATATAAACGCATCATGCAACAATTTCAAAGATTTTACTAAGACACAGTTCATATAAGGAAATCAGTCAATTGACATACATTCATTAAGCCCTAATCTATCGATTTCACATGTCTGGGAACACAGACATGGATCTGTTGGTCACAGATACAGTTGAAGTCGGAAGTTTACATACACTTAGGTTGGAGTCATTAAAACTCGTTTTTCAACCACTCCACAAATTTCTTGTTAACAAACAATAGTTTTGTCAAGTCAATTAGGACATCTACTTTGTGCATAACACAAGTAATTTTTCCAACAATTGTTTACAGACAGATTATTTCACTTATCATTCCCTGTATCACAATTCCAGTGTGTCAGAAATGAACGTACACTAATTTGACTGTGCCTTTAAACAGCTTGGAAAATTCCAGAAAATGATGTCATGGCTTTAGAAGCTTCTGATAGGCTAATTGACATCATTTGAGTCAATTGGAGGTGTACCTGTGGATGTATTTCAAGGCCCACCTTCAAACGCAGTGCCTCTTTGCTTGACACCATGGGAAAATCAAAAGAAATCAGCCAACATTGTAGACCTCCACAAGTCTGGTTCATCCTTGGGAGCAATTTCCAAACGCCTGAAGATACCACGTTCATCTGTACAAACAATACTACGCAAGTATAAACACCATGGGACCATGCAGCCGTCATATCGCTCAGGAAGGAGATGTGTTCTGTCTCCTAGAGATGAAAATACTTTGGTGTGAAAAGTGCAAATCAATCCCAGAACAACAGCAAAGGACATTGTGAAGATGCTGGAGGAAACAGGTACAAAAGTATCTATATCCACAGTAAAGCGAGTCCTATATCGACATAACCTGAAAGGCCGCTCAGCAAGGAAGCTCCAAAACCACCATAAAAAAGCCAGACTACGGGTTGCAACTGCACATGGGGACAAAGATCGTACTTTTTGGAGAAATGTCCTCTGGTTTGATGAAACAAAATAGAACTGTTTGGCCATAATGACCATCGTTATGTTTGGAGGAAAAAGAGGGAGGCTTGCAAGCCGACGAATACCATCCCAACCGTGATGCACGAGGGTGGCAGCATCATGTTGTGGGGATGCTTTGCTGCAGGAGGGACTGGTGCACTTCACAAAATAGATGGCATCATGAGGATGGAAAATTATGTGGATATATTGAAGCAACATCTCAAGACATCAGTCAGGAAGTTAAAGCTTGGTTGCAAATGGGTCTTTCAAATGACAATGACCCCAAAGTTGTGGCAAAATGGCTTAAGGACAACAAAGTCAAGGTATTGGAGTGGCCATCACAAAGCCCTGACCTCAATCCTATGTAAAATTTGTGGGCAGAACAGAAAAAGTGTGTGCGAGCAAGGATGCCTACAAACCTGACTCAGTTACACCAGCTCTGTCAGGAGGAATGGGCCAAAATTTGCCCAACTTATTGTGGGAAGCTTATGGAAGGCTACCCGAAACGTTTGACCCAAGTTAAACTATTTAAAGGCAATGCTACTAAATACTAATTGAGTGTATGTAAACTTCTGACCCACTGGGAATGTGATGAAAGAAATAAAAGCTGAAATAAATCATTCTCTCTACTATTATTCTTACATTTCACATTCTTAAAATAAAGTGGTGATCCTAACTGACCTAAGACAGGGAATGTTTACGAGGATGAAATATCAGGAATTGTGAAAAACTGACTTTAAATGTATTTGGTTAAGGTGTATGTAAACTTCCGACTTCAATAGTATATATATAAACACCCCAGTTTACTCCCAAAGTCATTGCACTATCCAACAATGTGTTTCTAGTAAAAGTCCATCTGGTCACGTTTTATAGTGGCCGCAGGGGCAGAAATCCCGGGGGGGACGGGGGGGACACGACCCCCCATCCTGGGAAAAATATGATTTGTCCCCCCCAATATATCACTGAAACATAACTATGTAATTTAAATAATATTAATAATACGCAATGAAAGCAATTGTGCTGATTTATAGACACTTAATAGCGCATTTTTAAGTTTCAAAAGATTGCGACCCCCCCACCCTTTGCCTCACAATGGTTTGATCCACTGCCAGTTCCTTAGTTGGCAAGATAACAGCGGGGTCGTGTCTGAAAGGCACTCAATGAACGTAACTGACGTGAGGTTAATCCAGTCAATCGCGCACACACACTAGCTGAATATGTAGAGCTAGCGCGCAAATATTAACTATTAAGCTAGGTAGTACCTATTCCATTTATGTGGCCTCGTCAAAGATGGAATCTTTGCTATTGTCAATTTATTCCAAGATCAGCATGCAGATGATGTAAATTAGTGCTTCAAAGTCCCTGTGATAAGGTTAGCGATAAACTGAAGTCCAAACTGAACAGAACTACACTCTCTCCTACCATTGTCTTAAATATATTTAATGGTCTCGGTACAAAAGCTAAATTGTCGCAAGGGAACTTTGATTTATTTATTTTATTTCACCTTTATTTAACCCGGGTAGCAAAGATTATAGCAAACACCACTGAAACGGAATTGGTGCTCGCTAGCTTTGCAAATTCAGCTATTGTTGGAAGCCAGCCAATATGAAACAAACTATTCAAATTACAAAAGGTTGCAGCATATGTTGTGTAAATGGTGAACTCATACAGCTGTCAACTCTTGTCATTTTAATCCGTTTCACATTTGCTAGCTACCTTTTAGATCGAAGCCCAAATAGATAAAAGATAAGATGATAGAAGCCCATCTCCTACTGTAAATAACCTACACACTGTGTGTGTGTGTAGCCAGCCAGCCAGGTAGAAAAATGGCAGAAAAATAAAAGACGGACATCAGAGTATTTTTCAGTACACCAAAACGCAAAGTAAGAACCCTAGTAGCCTGATATCTCAAAGACTAGTTGATAAAATGTTCATAAGAAAGAAATTAAATTCTAATGGAAATGTTTCACAATGATGTCATTAGGCCGAGCAGGCAACAGATGGCACACAGACAGCAGAGTTGGGGACAGATATGCAGGGACAGACTGGCAGAGACAGGGAGTCTCAGGTAAGTTTGTTGAGTCTTTGTTTGGCAACATTATGAAAGGTTCTCAATTTTTTTGACTTGTAAAATAGGAACATAATTGGAAAATGCCATGGATACCCCCACTCTCAACTTAAACTGGTGACTGAACTAAGATTTGTTAAAGGCAATGGTATTGCTGTTGTAATTAGTTGTGTAGTTTTGGGTACCGGTAGTTAGGAGTACGGCAAACACCTTATTTCTTTGGTTCCTCAATATACATTTACCATATTACAATGTAGGCTATGTGTTACATTACTACTTTTGGTGTCCCCCTCAGGAATTGCTCTTGAGAAAATGTCATGTAATTGTCCCCTCCAAAGTTGATATCAGATTTTCGCCCCTGAGTGGCCGTCATATCTGATAGCAAAGACTGCTGAGGTCACCATTGGACAGTGCACATGCAGCACATGTCTGATCATTCGAAGAAAACAACGGCCGGGTGACGTAGGCTTAATTTAACTTGTACCAAGCTTCTTAGAAGCTCCCATAAAGAGGGTTTTGTCAAGCTTCGTTTGCAGTAATGCCTGCGTTCTGTGCTATTGATCAATTTATATAAGAGATCTGGCGCTGTAAAAAACACATATTATTAAATTTACAGCTTGGTATGCTGTCTGACAGCTTTTCTAGCCAAATGTTACCAGAGTATTCACCCGGCTTCCATTTTCCGTTCAACTCCCCCAACGAAAAGGCTTTTATTGTCCTGTAATAAATGTGCTCCTTTTTTTGGCACAATCATGCTGTCTTTTATGGGATCAGTATCATGTCAAATGTCTTCGCAAATGTAAATCACCAATCCACAAATATAAATCACTTTCCACAAATGTAAATCATTTTCCACAAATGTAAATCACCAATCCACAAATGTAAATCACCAATCCACAAATGTAAATCGCTATCCACGAATGCAATTCACTATCCACAAACAAACACCTTTTGATTTGTATTTGTAAATCGAGGGACTTAAGTAAAATGACTGCCACAAAGATTTGCACATTGGAGAGATATGCACAAACGTCACATAAGGCAAACCCTGCAACTCCATATTTGGAAGCGCTTTAAGGTCAGCTGACTTTTGGCAGGGATTGTACGACAAGAAAAGACAAGTTCTTACGAGTAGACAAGAAGTTCTCACGCATAGAAAAAAATTCTCATGGTAGAAAGTGATTTGTAGTCGTAGAAAAAAGTTCTCACGCATATTAAAAAAGGGAGCACATGTGTCTGATCATTCGAAGAAATCAATGGCAGGGTGACGTAGGCTTAATTTAACTTGTACCAGGCTTCATAGGAAGCTCCCATAAAGAGGGTTTTGTCAGGCCTCGTTTGCAGTAATGCCTGCGTTCTGTGCTATTGATCAATTTATATAAGAGATCTGGCGCTGTAAAAAACCCACATCTTATTAAATGTACAGCTTGGCATGCTGTCTGACAGCTTCTCTAGCCAAATTTTACCAGAGTAATCACCCGGTTTCCATTTTCCGTTCAACTCCCCCAACGAAAAGGCTTTTATTGTCCTGTAACAAATGTGCTCCTTTTTTTGGCACGATCCTGCTGTCTCTTATGGGATCAATATCATGCCAAATGTATTCGCAAATGTAAATCACCAATCCACAAATATGAATCACTTTCCACAAATGTAAGTCACTTTCCACAAATGTAAATCACTTTCCACAAATGTAAATTGTTTCAATATGCTTTGTGTTGTAGTCATGACAGACAAAGATATAAAGTTAAGCAAACTTTACTAGGCATGTTGTCAATCAGCACATTAATAAAGTAAGTAACAACTGGTTTCTGTTTCCTGTGAAACATCAATATGAGTAACATCAATATTGTTACATGTTCTCTTTTTTTTCTTTTTTTTACAACAAAGGCAGACTCCACCTAACTTTGGCTTGTAGTCCATGTCTGCAATAAACTGGAATGTGAACTGAATGTTTGTTTACTGTCTCTGACTGTCTATTAATTATTATAATTTTTTACCCACACACAAATTCTTTCAGGTGTATAGGTTTTCGGATGGCCCTACCAGACCTTGTGTAGGGAGTGTTGATTACATCAGGAGGTGCTTGACCTGAGATGTTTGGATCTTCTTGTTGAGGTGCAGGTTGTGTTCAGCACCCTGCTGGGCGTCAGCTGGTGCTCTGTTTACTGGCTCTGTGCCAGGCTCCTCAACAGTGGGGAAATCCTCCTCTATCTTTCAGCTCTTCCTCAGGTGTCCTCCTGAAGACTGTTCTGTCTTCACCTCAAAGGACCTTCACTCCACAGGTCTGACTACTGTGGCCCTCTGCCACCACTGTTTCTGTCCTGTAAGTGGATGAACTCTCACCCTGTCATCTCGTTGCAGCTCTGTGAGATCCTTATCAGAGGTGTCATAGTACTTTGCCTGTTTCTGCTGTCTTTCTTTGAACTTCTCCAGCTGACAGTTTGCCATCCCCGATCTCAGAAGATTTTCACTCATTATAAGTAGTGTCTTTGTACGGCTTCCCATGAGCACCATTGCAGGGCTGCTGTCTGTTCCTTGTGACGGGGTATTTCTGTGATCCAGCATGGCCAGGTATGGGTCAGCACCTGCTCTCTTTGCTTTTGCCATCAGTCTTTTGGCTGTTTTCACTGCCGATTCCACTTTCCCATTACTTTGCGGGTATCCTGGAGATTAAGTTTTGTGTGTAAAGTCTCAAGCCTTGCTGAAAGTTCGGGAACTTGTCTGAAGAGTACTGGGGACCATTGTCTGAGTAAAGGATGTCAGGTATCCCATAGCGTGCAAAGTGTGTCTTCAGTTTTCGAATGACCATTTTCGACTGTGTGTTCTCCAAATGGTCCACTTCCCAGAAGTTGGAGAGATAATCTACTGTGACCATGTAGTCTCTGTCGTTGAACTGGAACAGGTCAGTCTATTTTTTTCCAGGGACACTTTGGTGCTTCGTGTGGCCTCAACGTTTCTTTCTGCTGCTTCATACCCCATGCAGTGCCGGTGCTACACTGTGCCATGTATGTTCTCAACTGTGCATTCATGCCTGGCCAGTAGACACACTCGCGAGCTCTTCTCAGACATCCCTCTGTTCTTATGTGTGAGGAATGGATTCTCTGCATCATCTCTTCTCCGGATTTAGCTTGATATTGAGCTTCCTGCATCTGTCCAGGAGCATTTTCAGGTTTTTGTCATGGTCCAGAGTCACCGCTTCATCATTGTCTCCTTCTCCCACAATCAGGATGTCATTTGCAATGATTTTGACTCCTGGAAGACCTGCCATTGCCTGGTTCAACTTCCTCTGAAAGATCTCTGGGGCTGGACTGATTCCCATTTGCATGCGCAGCCACCTGTAGCGTCCCATGGGAGTAGAGAACGTGGTGAGATAGCTGAATTCCTCCTCCAGTTCCACATGCCAAAATCCGTTTTTTTACATCACAAACAGAGAACACGCGTGCTCTGTTCAGATCTGGCAGAACGTCTTCAATAGTGGGAAGTGGGTAATGGCTCCTCTTGAGCGCCTTGTTGAGAGGTTTCGGATCAATACACACTTAGTTTTCCAGACGGTTTCTTCACTACGATCAGGCTGCTAATCCAATCTGTGCTTTTTTCAACTGCTTTTATCATCCTTCTTTTCTCTAGACCACTGAGCTCCTCTTTGAGTGGTTAATATAGTGCTACTGGCACTCTTCTCTTTGGCAGCTGGACGGGCTCCATTCACTCATCCACTTCCAGCTTCAATTTGCCGGGTAAGCATCCATCTCCCTGGAATACATCAGACTACTCCTGTTTAATTTGCTCTTTAGTCCAGGATCCTGTTGTTTTCTCGATGGCCAGGATGTTGTGATGCTGCACAGTAATCAACTCCATTGCCTGGATAGCCTTACTGCCTAGAATGGACCTGTGCACATTCTTGTTGACTACGATGAACTCAACTCGGTAGGTTTTCTTATTGCGTGGATTTAAGTGCACACTTAAGTGTGCACTTCCCCAGTGGCGTCAGAGTACTCTTGTTATACATCACCAATACCTGACTGCAGGGCTCTAGGTGACTGGCTTTTATGAGGTTTGCAGGGTTAACATTACAACTAGCACCACAATCTAGCTGACATCTGACTGACTTTTTGTTGACCAGCAGGTTTCCAAAGAGAACTGCTGCATTGGGTGTCTGTGGTTTTCTCCTGCACCACGTTGATGCTCTCTGACTTTGGCCCTAGTGTGATGCACAGAACATCCTCACCGCTCCCTGAGTCAGCTGACACATTTTCCATTGCCAGGACTCTGTTTCTCTTGCTGGTCCCTGCACTTTTGCAAACCGTAGAGAAGTGATTGTTTTTTCCACAGGATTTACATTTCTGTCCATATGCAGGGCATTTTTCGTTTTTCTCTCATGTGTCCGTCCACAGTATCTGCATTGTATAATACTCTGTCCCTCTGTAGGGTCTCCTCTCCCTCTCGGTCTCGGTCTCTCTTTCTGTGTTACTGCATGCACTGCTACAGGGCCCTTCACATTTATGACTTTAGCTCTCTGTCTGGACAGTTCTGCAGCTCTTCCAATCTGTATGCATTTCTCAAAATTTAGATCAGTCTCTCTGAGTAAGCGCTCTCTTAAGTGTGGGTCACACGTGCCACACACAATCCTGTCCCTGATAAGAAAGTCTGTGATTACTCCAAAGTTGCAGGTGGCCACTAGAGTCCTCAATTCAGTGAGACATTTCTCTAAACTCTCATCTTGGCCCTGACTTCGCATGAAAAATGATATCTCTCAATTGTTTCATTTTTCTTGGGATCACAAAATGCATCCAGTGCTGCAATTATTTCCTCAACAGAGAGATTGTCTTTTGTACTGCACACACAGTATAAATTGCTCTGCCTTTCCCCCCAATGAGATAATACAGTAGCTTCACTTTGTAGTCCTCAGGTTTTTCTCTCATTGTAAGATCCATGTACAAATTGAATTCCTCTTTCCATCTTTTCCAGGTCAGTGCTAAATTACAATCATCAAAGTCTATTTTTCTTGGAGGTTTCAGTGCATTTTCCATGGCGATTTATTTGTAGAATGGAATGTTAGCTACTCACAAATCTGCTTGTATCCAATAGCCAGCTAGCTTTTAGCATAGAGTCACTCACGATAGCCAGCTAACGTAGACGTTCGGCGCGATGACTAGCCTGTAAAAGCAGCACTTTTTCAAACTGCCACCTGGGATGTATTCTTTATTTACATCGATGAGATCCAGGTTCTTTTGAGTACTGCTGCCACCATGTTTCAATATGTAACATCAATATTGCTACATAAATCACTTTCCACAAATGTAAATCACCAATCCACAAATGTAAATCATTTTCCATAAATGTAAATCGCTAACACAAATGCAATACACTATCCACAAACAAACACCTTTTGATTTGTATTTGTAAATCGAGGGTCTTCAGTAAAATGACTGCCACAAAGATTTGCACATAGGAGAGATATGCACAAACATGGCAGATATGGCAAACCTGCAACTCCATATTTGGAAGCGCTTTTGGCAGGGATTTTATGACAAGAAAAAGACAAGTTCTTACGAGTAGTTCTTACAAGTTCTCACACATAGAAAGAAGTTCTCACGGTAGAAAGCGAATTTGTAGTCGTAGAAAAAAAGTTGATCCCATTGATGCTGTTGACCCGGATGCTATTAGCGGTGTGCGCTAATAGCTTTTCAATCGGTGACGTCACTCTATCTGAGACCTTGAAGTAGGTGTTTCCCTTGCTCTGCAAAGACCGCGGCTTTTGTGGAGCGATGATGCATCAAGGGTGACTTTTTCGATGTGTGCAGAGGGTCATTCGTTCAAGCCCAGAATGGAGTGAGGAGAGAGACAGAAGTAGTACTGTTACAAAGTCTGATCACATATCCTACACCTCCCCTCTACCTTTTGCATGCCTCTCCTGGGAAAACGTTTAGAGGCCTCAGGAATACTTATGCCTCCTTAATGCTCATCGTTTGTGCAACATGAGACAGCGGATGGATTATAATCACTTACAATGTATGACATATCCTTCACGTTTAGTGGTGCTATCACACTGGCCAGCTAATTCAACTATTTGGGTGATGAACGGGTGTACACCGCAATAGTGTTGCAAATATAAAGGAATCTAGGGCTAGGGTTTTGATTATTTACGTTGGACATACTATGGTTACACATATGGTTAACATATTATGGTTGCCATACTATAATTTCTGCAACCTTGAAAGGCAGACATCAACATGGCCAAACAAGAGGCTGCCAGAGATTTATAGAAATCGCTTTCTATGAGTACAAACCTTTTTTCTACGACTACAAATCACTTTCTACCGTGATAACTTTTTTCTATGTGTGAGAACTTCTTGTCTTTTTCTTGTCGTCAAATCCCTGCCAAAAGTCAGGTGACCTAAGCGCTTCCAAATATGGAGTTGATTGGTGATTTACATTTGTGGAAAGTGATTTACATTTGTGGATTGGTGATTTACATCTGCAAATACATTTGACATGATATTGATCCCATAGTCTCTGGGCACACCTGTCCCCATGGAAATTGTACACGTTGTTTTAGTGACACACTTTCGCTGTGAACCAATGTTCGCTTGCTGAAATGTGGAATAGAGTGCATGAAAAAATAAGTATCCTGACATTTTAAGCATACACAATTTAGATTTTTTGCAGACATCAATATTGGTGCTATGCATTCTTTGCGAAAAGGGACAGGTACAGTCGGGATGCATCATGATTCTTCTCTTTGTACATCAACACATTTGTACTCGTAATGGCTGCCAGTCTGAATCTTCCAGGTAACCAACGGATAGGCAAGCAAACTGGTGCAAACTACTATAACTTGTTTAGTACAAGCTCACTGTCTGACTTAACCCTTTTAACGGTCTCCACTTTCTAATTGCTCAGACATAGCAATCATGTTTCTACCATGTGATTTGTAAAATTGGTTTGCATTTATCCATGTGTACATGCATGTCTGCTTGTACGGCTGTTGAATGTGTGCATGTCGTGTAGCCTATGTAATTGTATGTGTGTGTGTGTGTGTGTGAGAATGTGTGTTTGTGTGTAAGCGTGTGTTTAATATGTAAATGTGTGTCTAGCCTACTGTCAGAGAAAATATCCTATCAATGGGGGTGAGGCCTGAAATAGTCCATGGATTTGTGACTTTATCTCCGACAGGAGACAATGGGTGGGTGCGCAATCGTGGTGCCCTGTCTAAACGAGAGTCCCTCACATGTGGGGTGGCTCAGGGGACCTGTCCTTTTTTTCCCCCGCATCAATGATGCTGCACACGCAGCTGCCAACCCTATGTGATGACATGAATCTGCTTGAAACCAGGAAACTGTAGCAACCATCACAATGCAGAAGTATGGACGAGCTCAGCACCTGGACTGCTACCAATGACATGCTCTTCAATGAAAATAATTGTTTAGTGATGCATATCACCGTCTCTAAAAACCCGCCCCCTGCATCAACCCTCTTCATCAATGGTGTCCCCCTGTCAGAGACATCAAAGGTCAGGGTGCTGGATCTCACTGTTCAGCAGGACCTGCGCCAGAGCAGCCAGGTTGACACCATGACCACAAGTGCCAGCAGGAAGCTGTTCCTCCTCAAGCGCATTAAGTGCTTCTCTGTAACCACAGCAGACCTACTGCCCATCTACACTGAGTGTAACAAACATTAGGAACACCTACCTAATATTGAGTTGCACCCCCACCCTTTGCCCTCAGAACAGCCTCAATTCATCGGGCATGGACTCTACAAGGTGTCAAAAGCGTTCCACAGGGATGCTGGCCCATGGTGACTCCAAAGCTTCCCACAGTTGTGTCAAGTTGGCTGGATGTCCTTTGGGTGGTGGACCATTCTTGATAAACAGGGGAAACTGTTGAGCATGGAAAAACCCAGCAGCGTTGCAGTTCTTGACACATACCGGTGTGCCTGGCATCTACTACCATACCCCGTTCAAAGGCACTTATGTTTGTCTTGTCCCTTCATCCTCTGAATGGCACACATACACAATCCATGTCTCAATTGTCTCAAGGCTTAAAAATCCTTCTTTAACCTGTCTCCTCCCCTTCATCTACACTGATTGAAGTGGATTTAACAAATTACATCAATAAGGGATCATAGCTTTCACCTGGATTCACATGGTCAGTCCTTGGAAATGTAAAGATGTTTTGTATACTCAGTGTACATTGGCTAGGTAAGACGAGTTCTGGAGTATGCTGTCCCTGCCTGACACCATGGCTTCACTCAAACCCTGACTGCTCAGCTGGAGGTGCGCAGAAGAGAGCCTGCAGAATAATTATGGGCGGGTTGTACACTAGCTACCAGGAAGCACTCGAAACCCTCAGAATCATGTCCTTGGAGAGCAGACGGGAACAGATCTGCCTGACATTTGCTAAATTCCTGCAGAACTCCCAGTTTGCACACTGGCTCCCCCCAACCAGACCCTATAATCCTGGACGGGCAACCCGCAACAGCCACAAACTGAACACTCCCGTGACACACACAGGCCGCTATCAGAACTCTGTCACAACTCAGGAGAAGACCCAGATGCAGACAGTTTCAAAGTAACAACAGTTTATTACAAAAACAGGGGGGCAAGCAAATGACAGGTCAAGGGCAGGCAGAGGTCAGAAATCCAGAACAGTCCAAAAGGTACAGAACAGCAGGCAGAAATGGTCAAAACCGGGAAAATCAGGAACTAGGAAAAAACAGGAGTACGGGAAAATCCCTGGTAGGCTTGTCGAGACAAGACAAACTGGCTACCGACAAATAGAGAATACAGGTATAAATACCCTGGAGATAATGGGAAGTTGGGCGACACCTGGAGGGGGGTGGAGACAAGCACAAAGACAGGTGAAACAGATCAGGGTGTGACAAACTCTCCCATTCCATTCTTCACTAAACTGATTAATGAGCACACCATATAGCCCAGGGGCCTTAGAATGCCTTCCTAAGAACTCTAAAGATGTATTTTCTAAAGCTGCCACCCCAAACCTTGTCTTTGTAGTATTGCTTTTTTTTTTAAATGATTGCATATATATTTTAGCATTGTATTATATTAAAAGTGTTTTGGTAGTTTAGGTTTTTACTATTTGATCATTATTTACGATTGTAAATTGGTGTACAATTGCAAGAATTGTAATTGTAATTGAAATTGGTTTATGACTGCGAGAAACCAATAAAACCTACTACTACTACTACTTAATCTACCTCATATCTTGTAAAGGCAAAGTAAATAAAGTCCAAAGAGGTCCTGCTGTGTTTCATTGGCCTTTTATTTCCAGTGACAGCCTCTCTGGCATCTAAGGATTTCATTGCTGTCTAATGCCATGGTGCTTAAAAAGGGAGCTGCAAATAATTTAAACTTTTATTTCACGGAAAATGCTGCGAGCCCAAAACAGCAAAGTTTTATCGGGTTCCACAATAATAACGATGAAACAACAACCGCACAATAAATGTGGTCCAGATCAGTTCAACTGGCATAGGTACAAGTTCATGTGAGGTTCGGGGGTTTATGAATTGTTGGCTACTTCTCCGGAGATGCTATGATGTAACTTGTGTGAGATTAGTCCAACCTCTGATGCATTGAACAAAGTTGAATTAGTCGTATGGTCTTTAATATTTTATAGAGGAGGTGACAAACAAGGATGTGGTGAGGTGAGCTTGAGACTACAGTATATTAAAGCCAAAATAGAGTTTCATGGCCATCCGCAAGGGAAGGAGATCAAAGTTGGTACCTTTCACATTGATGTTGCATAAGGCTGGATTTACAGGCTCACCACACACCTCACAGAGAACTCTGCACAGAGATGTCGGTGCATGCCAGAATTTTGTAAATCATCAGTGACATTTTGCTGAGAAGAACGCTTGGAGAAGTAGAAACATTGGAAGTTCCCTTCATCCAGTACTGTTAATATAGTCAAGAATTTAGGACATGTTGACGGTTCTCAAAATGTATTTACCCAAGAAAGGTAAGGTATGTACAGGCAGTAGGGCCTACAGGCAACTACAAACTACAGTAATGTTATATTTATGTTATATTTTTGTAAGTATTCCTTACCTGCATGAACGCTCTAACTTGTTCCAGGATTATTATATAGGTTTTTTAACTGGTATGGTGGTTACTCCGGTCTAGGGCCTATATTATGTCAAGTGTGGCCAGGACCTCCTCTTTAAACAGATACAAGGACATCTCAGGAGGGGCCCGGACCTAAAGGGATGTAAAGAGGCCAAGGGGTATCTTGTGTTTAGCTCTGTCATAAAAGTTCAAAGAGTCTCTGGAGGAGGCCACTCTGGCTGACTGCAGAACTCATCACGGACAACACATATACACCCCAAACCTCTTTTCCAGTGTCTGCAGTATAATGACAGTGAGGTCATGAGCCACTTTGTAGGATTTTTATGAGACTGATTATCTTACGCAAGTACTGTAGGTGGAGGAGTCAGTCCTGAATGCGTCATGTACAATATGTTGTGTGCCACAACAGGGTTCTAACGAAATTAAGCAGACACACCCTTGTGACTCACTTTTCTATTTTTCCTGTCGGGAATTCATCTTGACAGACACCAGACTGGACTTCCTTTGTCAGACTAAGCCTGTTGGGTGGAAGTTGTTGTTCTTCTCCAGACTTATAAGGGGTTTTGCCATTACCTTACAGTGGCACACAGCTGCAGGACACACCCTTGCATCTTATTATACAGTACATTTATTACACCATACCACAATACATTTAGATGTTTTAATTTGACATATATATTGGCACACTTGCACTTTTCTTTGGGTCCCCACAAATTGATATTGGATTGCCAACATTGTAGAACCAAATTTGTTTTTGTAAACTTAAGTTTTCAATTTTACACTGAACAGAAATATAAAATGCAACATGTAAAGCGTTGGCCCCATTTTTCATGAGCTGAAATAAAAGATCCCAGAAATACATATACACACAAAAAGCTTATTTATCAAAAATGTTTGGCACAAATTTGTTTCTATCCCTGTTAGTGAGCATTTCTCCTTTGCCAAGATAATCCATCCAACTGACAGGTGTGGCATATCAAGAAGCTGATTAAACAGCATGATAATTACACAGGTGCACCTTGTGCTGGGGACAATAAAAGGCCACTCGAAAATGTGCAGTTTTGTCATACAACACAATGCCACATATGTCTCAAGTTTTGAGGGAGCGTGCGATTGGCATGCTGACTGCAGGAATGTCCACCAGACCTGTTGCCAGAGAATTTAATGTTTAATTTCCCTACGATAAGCTGCCTCCATCATCGTTATAGAGATTTTGGCAGTACGTCCAACCGGCCTCACAACCGCAGACCACATGTAACCATGCCAGCTCAGGATCTCCACATCCAGCTTCTTCACCTGCGGGATCATCTGAGACCAGCCACCTGGGTCTAGGGTCTGACTGCAGTTAAGCATTGTAACCGACTTCAGTGGGCACATGCTCACCTTCGATGTCCACTGGCTCGCTAGAGAAGTGTGCTCTTCACGGATGAATTCCGCTTTCAACGGTAGATGGCAGACAGTGTGTATGGTGTCGTTTGGGCAAGCGGTTTGCCTACAGAATGCCCTATGGTGGTGGTGGAGTTATGGTATGGGCAGGCAAAATCTATGGAAAATTAACACAATTGCATTTTATCGATGGCAATTTGAACACACAGAGATACCGTGACGAGATCCTGAGGCCTATTTTTGTGCCATTCATCTGCCGCCATCACCTCATGTTTCATAATGATGTACGTGTCGCAAGGATCTGTACACAATTCCTGGAAGCTGAAAATGTCCACTTCTTCCATGACCTGCATACTCACCAGACATGTCACCCATTGAGCATGTTTGGGATGCTCTGGATTGATGTAATCAACAGCGTGATCCAGTTCCCGCCAATATCCAGCAACTTCGCACTGCCATTGAAGAGTAGTGGGAACAACATTCCACACGCCACAATCAACAGCCTGATCAAGTCTATACGAAGGAGATGTGTCGTGCTGCATGAGGCAAATGGTAGTCACACCAGATACGGACTAGTTTTCTGCCTTTTTAAAGGTACAGTTGAAGTCGGAAGTTTACATACACCTTAGCCAAATACATTTAATCTCAGTTTTTCACAATTCCTGACATTTAATCCTCGTAAAAATTCCCTGTCTTAGGTCAGTTAGGATCACCACTTTATTTTAAGAATGTGAAATGTCAGAATAATAGTAGAGAGAAGGATTTATTTCAGCTTTTATTTCTTTCATCACATTCCCAGTGGGTCAGAAGTTTACATACACTCAATTAGTATTTAGTAGCATTGCCTTTAAATAGTTTAACTTGGATCAAACGTTTCGGGTAGCCTTCCACAAGCTTCCCACAATAAGTTGGGTGAATTTTGGCCCATTCCTCCTGACAGAGCTGGTGTAACTGAGTCAGGTTTGTAGGCCTCCTTGCTCGCACACACTTTTTCTGTTCTGCCCACAAATTTTCTATAGGATTGAGGTCAGGGCTTTGTGATGGCCACTCCAATACCTTGACTTTGTTGTCCTTAAGCCATTTTGCCACAACTTTGGAAGTATGCTTGGGGTCATTGTCCATTTGGAAGACCAATTTGCGACCAAGCTTTAACTTCCTGACTGATGTCTTGAGATGTTGCTTCAATATATCCACATCATTTTCCATCCTCATGATGCCATCTATTTTGTGAAGTGCACCAGTCCCTCCTGCAGCAAAGCATCCCCACAACATGATGCTGCCACACCGTGCTTCACGGTTGGGATGGTGTTCGTCGGCTTGCAAGCCTCCCTCTTTTTCATAACATAACAATGGTCATTATGGCCAAACAGTTCTATTTCTGTTTCATCAGACCAGAGGACATTTCCCCAAAAAGTACAATCTTTGTCCCCATGTGCAGTTGCAACCTGTAGTCTGGCTTTTTTGTGAAAATTGCTCCCAAGGATGAACCAGACTTGTGGAGGTCTACAATTGTTTTTTGGAGGTCTTGGCTGATTTATTTTGATTTTCCCATGATGTCAAGCAAAGAGACACTGAGTTTGAAGGTAAGCCTTGAAATACATTCACAGGTACACCTCCAATTGACTCAAATGATGTCAATTAGCCTATCAGAAGCTTCTAAAGCCATGACATCATTTTCTGGAATTTTCCAAGCTGTTTAAAGGCACAGTCAAGTTAGTGTATGTAAACTTCTGACCCACTTGAATTGTGATACAGTGAATGATAAGTGAAATAATCTGTCTGTAAACAATTGTTGGAAAAATGACTTGTGTCATGCACAAAGTAGATGTTCTAACCGACTTGCCAAAACTATAGTTTGTTAACAACAAGTTTGTGGAGTGGTTGAAAAACGAGTTTTAATTACTCCAACCTAGGTGTATGTAAACTTCCGACTTCAACTGTATATATATATATTCCTCCATGAAAATGAAGTGATGTTTTTATTATTATGTAGGAGTGTGCTAGTCTTAAGGGATTGCATTTATATGGTGTTTGTCACTACCGTAGGCCTCAAAACGATTTATACAGATATTCCCCTCATCAACCTGTAATTTGAAGCGCCCACCTAAGTGGTGCAACAGCAGCCATTTTGCGGCTATCAGAATGCAGAGGTGATTCATTCATTTTGTCATGACAATACAACAGAACTGTTGTTTGTAGTACAGTCACCTTCAGAAACATTTACACATTCGATATGTAACTTAATTAGGATGGAGACAGAACTACTATCTAGCTCAAGGGAAGATAAGGTATAGAACACCCCTGTTAATGCTGGAAAGATTGGCATGTGTCTGTCTCCTCCATAGTTAGTATCAAATGTACAGTATGTTCTGTTGACAGCCATCCACCAGGAACACCTTGAGTTATTAGGAAGAGTATTGTAGTGCTTTTACTTATATGACACAGACTGTAGGTCAAGAATCTCAAACAGACAGATAAACATCCATTCACCTTAAATCGTTGCGAGATGTCCCCTTGTCTAGAGTCAGATGCCAGAACAGCATTGCAATTGGAACTGAATCTTTTATTTAGAAGCGATGTATGGAATAGCATTTATAAACTGAGTACCAAGATGTGTAAAATCACTTGCCCTCTGAGTGAGCCAATTCAGTGAGGTAGGCAATACCTAATATACTATGCGAAGAAACATTGTCTTAGACTGAAATCAGAAATAGTTTCATGACTTTAAAAACCAGTCATATGAAAATAATAGTAATTATCTTGCTGTTGATGGATCATTAGATGCTCGTTGTTGACACCAGCATCCGAAAAATGTGATCTCAATTTTATTATTGGATGGGATATAACCTTAAAGGTTCAATGTAGCCGTTTTTATCGCATCTCTATATCAAATCATTTCTGGCCAACAATTAAGTACTTTACTGTGATTGTTTTCAAATAAAATAGTCAAAAAGAAACAAAAATAGCTTCTTAGCAAAAGCAATTTCTCAAGCAAGAATTTTGCTAGGACTGTCTGGGAGTGGTCTGAGTGGCGAGGGGAAAACTAAAAACTAGCTTCTATTGTTTTTGTCAGAGTGGTTTGGAACGGTTTCTTATTTGTCTGTTAACTCATTTACTGCGCTGGCGATGTCCCCAGGCAGGCCAAAACTTTAATCCCACCAAAATAGGCTGATTTTTCAGTCTATTTTCAAACATCTCTTACACTAAAAGGGCATTATCATAATTTCACAGTATTATTCCAACCTCATAGGAGCGGTTTCGCGGTCAGATTAAGCCTAATCCTAGACTAAAATGCACTTTTAAACTGGACTAATTGAAATGGCTTTTCTCAGACATGGTTTAAAATAGTCTCAGACTTGCCCTAGTCCAGATTTAAAAAGTCTGATTTCCAGAAGGACAATTAGAGTTAATCTAGAGCTAAGTGAAGGCTTAAATTAAACCTGGCCAGAGGCAGGTTTAACTTCAGATTAATGGATGTTGGCCCCCAGTTTGATCTTGGCAATAGAGGAAAATGGATTAACTGGACTATTTCAATGATGATCAAAGAGCACCATCAAGGCCAGACAGAAGGGCGGTTATAAACAGGAGCAACCCACTGAAAGATTTTGATTAAATCAATTTCTGTGACTGTTTCCGTATGTAAGAAAATCTGGCCAAGAACATTCAGCTGACATCATTTGTTTGCATGAGCCAAGGCTTTTATCTGACTCTCTTAGGGGAAGGCCCATCCCTTCTTCCCTGCAAGTACTGATCCCCTTGAAGTTTTTGGCATCTGGAAGATTCCATTGCGAAACAGGAGATTTGTGTGGTGTAAGTGAACCGACTGTATGCAGAATAGTCCACAAAGTCTGAAATGCTATATGTGAACTGAAAGACAATTACATCAACTTCTCTGATGCAGCTGCCCAAGCCACCTACAAGGTAGAGTTCTATGAATATGGAAACTTCCCTCGAGTCATTGGCTGTATAGGTGGATGTCATATTCCCATCAACTGTCCCTCTACAGCAGATGCCGAGGAGTACAGGAATCGTAAAACTGGTTGTCAATAAATGTACAAAATGTGTGCACTCCCAATTTGCCGTTCTCTAACATTGATGCATGTTGGAAAGGTGCAACTGATGACTCAAGGATTTTCCAAAACTCCTCTTTGTATGCTCAGCTTGAAGGAGGACAACATAGTGGAATCATACTTGGTGACAGTGGGTATGCACAGACCAACTACTTGTTCACACCCTATCTTCATGCAATAGGACCTGAGCAACAATGGCACAACCAAGCTCATATCTGCACCAGAGGTGTTGTGGAGTGCATGTTTGGTGAATGGAAGAATTGTTTCCAGTGTCTCAGAAACACATTGCACTTTCAATCAAGAAGTTGCTGCATTGTCATAATTCCAACAGCAGTGCTTCACAATGACCTTAAACAGCATGGCTGCCCAGATCCTCGCAATGAAGATGAGGATGACCCAGATGTTCCCATGGTTGAGGCAGACAATGACAGTAATGGACTAGCCTGCAGAGATGCTTTTACTATGCACCACTTCTCACAACAAAGATAGCTCAAGTGATTGAAGCAAACAACAGCCATGAATGAAAGGTTTTTAATTCACAAATGGAAATATCGGTACCCAGAACTAATGCTGGTTTGAGAACGTTGGTACTGCTGCTGCCTCATGTTTCTCTCCTCCTCCCTCATAGCCAACTCAACATGAAGGATGTGCATCTTCATATCATGCTCTTCTTGTAAATACATTAGTTGGTGCTCATGAAATTCCATGGCTAGTTTTTCCATGGCAGCCTCTTAGTGACACAATCTTCCCTCCTGGCTGCTGCAGATGTAGCGGGCTGACCTTCATCCTGTCTTATGCCCTCCGAGCCATGGTGATCATCTGCCTCTAGAAAATGATGACATTGCTGCATTAGAGAACATTGTTTCTTCAAGAGTTGAGTTCATTACATAATGTATATTATGGGAGTGCAAGAGATTACTGACAACATTACATATTCCTGGCAGTCCGGGGATGGCACATGTTGAATGAATGTGTCCTACCAAATTAGGATTGGAACGGCGCCCCATCTGAACTGTCCAAATGGTCATCATTGGGGATACCTTCCAGGGGTTGCTGGCTATCAATGATCCCAGTCAACAAGTCTCCCAGCTCATCTGTCTCTGGTCTTACTGGGGGTCCACCACCAGTCTTAAAACACTCCCTGTGAGCAACAGCATTTGTCTTCTTTAACTTGTTTGAGATCGATGTCCGGTCAACGGGATGGTCGAGCTAATGTAGGCTAATGCAATTAGCATGAGGTTGTTAGTAACAAGAACATTTCCCAGGATGTAGACATATCTGATATTGGCAGAAAGCTTAAATTCTTGTTAATCTAACTGCACTGTCCAATTTACAGTAGCTATTACAGTGAAAGAATATCATGCTATTGTTTGAGGAGATTGCACAATTCTGAACAAATTAGGCACATTTGGGCAGTCTTGATACAAAACTTTAAACAGAAATGCAATGGTTCATTGGATCAGTCTAAAACTTTGCACATACACTGCTGCCATCAAGTGGCCAAAATCTAAATTGCATCTGGGCTGGAATAATACATTATGGCCTTTCTCTTGCATTTCAAAGATGATGGTACAAAAAAAATACAAAAGAATGGTTGTTTTTTTCTTTGGATTACCTTTTACCAGATCTATTGTGTTATATTCTCCTACATTTCTTTCACATTTTCACAAACTTCAAAGTGTTTCCTTTCAAATGGTACCAATAATATGCATATCCTTGCTTCAGGGTCTGAGCTACAGACAGTTACATTTGGGTATGTCATTTTAGGTGAAATTTGAAAAAAGTGGCGGATCCTAAAGGTTAAGTAGATTTGTATGTTTTTCCACAGGACCTTAGAAAGACAAGACAATATAGGAATTATATTGTTTGTGTTACATTTCTGTTACACAAATACATTTAGGCCCCACTGTGTAGTGTTGTACAAGTAAACAAACATTTCAAAGTGACTCTGATTTGTAAAAGTGGGCTAACAATAAATACAGTATCTTACCTGAAGTTGTTGTAGCGTCCTTTTGTTTACTTTTTCATTTGAGTTGAATTCATAACAAATGGTTGTCCAGGCATTCTTTTTCTTGTTTTCTGTTGATGAATCATGCTGTTTGTTCTCGATAATTGTTTGGTTTGACACAATTCGCTTCAAGAGGGTCACGTTCTTTGAACATTTTCTTTTACCTCCGTCCATTGTTTGGTTTAGGTAACTTGCTGCAATTCCACACAATACTTATGTATTAGTGTCCCATCCCTGGTTTTTGAAGCATCCTCAGGTCAGCACCAAGTGCACATCATTAATTTACTTAGGCTTCAAAGATTAATTGGATAGTCCTTAACTTAGTCTGGGACTCCCTAGTCTAGAACTAATTAATCTGAAGTTAAGCAACGTCTCAGAAAGCCATTTTTTAAATATGGATTAATTTAAGTAGAATTAGCCTAGTCCTGACTTAAATTAAACTCTGTCCGGGAAACCGCCCCATAATGTGGAAATGTATATTATAACGCAGATAAATTGCGTTTTTGACTGCACTGGGCCTTTAAGTGAGGTTGCTGTGTCATTGGCGCGCATGTTGCACACCCTCTTGTTCTTATGTAGCTACAATAGAACAAAAGAAAGATTGGGTTGAAACTTGCTCCTTTTTCTTGCTTAGCAATTACTTTAGTAAATACAAGGACCCACCTTCATCTTTGCCTGATCTACTTGAACTCCTTCCTTACACACACACACACACACACACACACACACACACACACACACACACACACACACACACACACACACACACACACACACACACACACACACACACACACACACACACACACACACACACATTTCCAGTGACATACCCATGACTTGGGTTTGTCACTGGTTGCACAGATTTAAGAATTCTGCTTCGGGATATATGACTCACTGTCATTATGGAAACATAGGAAGAAAGTTTTACATTTCAAGCTGAACAGAATGTTTTTCATGTAGGGCCACTTTGAAGCAAAGCAACACTGAAGCAATTACACTACCATTACCCTGCAGGAACAGAAAGGACACAACACAATTACAATATCATTATCCTAAATGGACGTGGAGGGAGTATGATTACCTCTCTTACTCTTTGAAAGTGAGTTTCACATTGCTGAGAGGAAGAAAGAGACGGAGAGAAATGGAGAACCTTAGTTTTACCACTTTGCCCCCAAAAGATTATTTCATTAGTGAGACTTGTAACCATGCTGTTTCTTTAGGAGCGCCATAATTATAAAAATATAATGGTTTGCATATGGCTGTCTTTAAAGGATGGCATCGCTCCGCGATGTGACCTTTTCACAATCCTTCGATGACGATGACAAGCGAACAAGTGTTGTGGCATAAGAGTAGTAAAGCTAATAAAGACACAATGACTTCATTCATTCACAGCAGGAGAAAAGGAGAACATTTGATGGTATTTTTTATTCATCTTTTACAGTCTATAGTCTATTTTTTACATAGACCTCTTGAGATTAGAGGCATTAATCGTGCAGCCAGGTGTTGTTGTCGTGCCAAACTAAAGTATTAGTGCATTTGCGTTTGAGTAATTGACAGAAAAGGTTGACTGGTCACTGATGTGTTCAAAGCTGTGCACAAAGTTCACTCTGTTACTAGCCCATATCAACTACTGATACTACTAGGACATCTGTCTGTCGATGAAAAGACAGCCGTTCCCCCTACACAATGTAATATTATATAATAGCAGTGAATGAATGGGTCATACCAGTTCACGTTTCTGTTGAACTTCCTCCAACAAATATCCACATGCTTTTAAGAGTTCCTTTTAACGGCCTGTTAGTGTTTTATGAACCTCTGGGGCTGCCATGGCGAGAACCCGAGCCCAACATCCAGTTCAAGCCTCCAACGTGCCATTCAACATTTAGGGGAGAAGCCATATCTCCCTCTTTGAGAGGTAAAGAGAGGAAAAACTGACTTCAGAACAGATTGTCAGACCCTTTAACAAGGAGCGTTTCCTTTGGATGAGCACCACCAACCACACGATGTGGCTAGAGAGGGAGAGAGTGAATTATCAGACGCCGACTGATGTTTATAACAACGCTAAACACAGCAGACAGGGAGCCAGCACATTTCAGAATGGAAAGAGCAACCAGAAAAACAAGGAATCCATCTTTTTTTATGAACTGAATTGTTGGAGTAGCTAGAGAAGCAGAATATGATCTCCTTAGAAGAAGCGCATTTTACATCCCGACTGAAGCTGAGAGGAATCTTTCTTACCCATTCATCACTAGTTAACCGAGGGGACAGATTAATCACGAGAACAATTTGTTTTGACTTGTGGATACTGGCTCAATGGTGCACCTGATCTCACTTCTCCTGATCTTTCATTTAAATGAAAGCAGACATCAAGTGGACATCAACAACGCTATAAAAAAGCTATTAATGACTTTGGCTCTCCCATGATCAAGAGGGACATATTTCTACTTAAGTTCCCTAAGGACATATAATTTGACATGTTTAACTTATAGCATTTTTAAACACTTATTCTACAGCAACATCAATACCCTTTCCTTAATAGTCCCAATTGATGAATGAGAACTAAATGAGTGCATATGATGATAAATACAGTGGGGTCTGAAATTATTGACACCCTTGATAAAGATGAACAAAAATGACTGTATAAAATAAATAATTCAAATACTGAGATATATTGCAAGCAAAACAGTTATATTTTATAAATTATATTTATACTAATACAATTGCTCAAAGAAAGAGATTTGTTTTTACAAGTAATGCTTTTTTTCTTAAAAAGGTAGAGGTCAAAGTTATTGACACCCCTGTTTCCAATACCTTTCAATACCTCACCTTTGGAGAACACATTGTAAGGGATCTTAGACCATTCCTCCATACAAAATCCTTCCAGATACTTGATATTGTTTGTCTGTGCTTATGGACTCCGCTCTTCAATTCAAACCACATACTTTCAATGGGTTTCAAGTCCGGAGACCAAGATGGGTATGGCAAAATGTTGATTTTGTGGCCAATTAACCATTAATTTGTGGATTTTGATGTGTGCTTGGGGTTATTGTCTTGCTGGAAGATCCACTTGTGGCCAAGTTTCAGCCTCCTGGCAGAGGCAACAAGGTTTTTGGCTTAAATGTCCTGGTACTGGGTAAAGTTCATGATACTGTTGACTTTAACAAGGGCCGCAAGACCAGTGGAAGAAAAATATCCCCATAACATTAAAGATCCACCACCGTATTTTACAGTAGGTATGGGGTTCTTTTCTGTTTATGCATTCTAAATTCGACGCCAAACCAACCAATGGTGTGCATGGCCAAAGAGCTCTATCTTCATGTAATCTATTAGATGACATGAGAATAGAACTCTTTTATACTGTCATTTTTTGCTCATCTTTATCAAGGGTGACAATCATTTCACACCCCACTGTATATTAGGAAATGTCCCCAAAAAATCCCATCATGTTTGCTTCAATAATTTTTAAATGATCCATATTGTACAAAATAAAGGTACACAGAAATCCTTCTGCACATCCTACCCTTCTGCTGAGCATTTCTGCCATTGGCAGGAGCAGCTGTTTCAAAACCAACTTAAGAAAGTCACAATACAAAAGACTTCATTCAACAAACCAGCTTGAAACGAGCACTGCTTGCCCCAAGTCTATGGAACAAAACTAATAGATTACTAATCCATGGCATGTTGTAAGGAGAACTTGGATGTTCTGCTTTGCTTTCATATTGAAAGTTGTAAATCAAACCAGTTGCCAGGGGGGATGACTAATGGAGAACATATGTTAGAGATGTTTCCAATCGACTAACGGAACATAACAGCGTAATGGTATTCATCTAGTAAAACATGGGTAGAATGTAATCTCGGTTGATGTGTTATTGCGCCGAAAAGCTACATACATTTGTAAAGAAACAAACATTGAGGATGATCACAAGCTTTTTATTTTTATTTTTATAATTATTTATTACAAAAAAACACAAGGAAGGGGTAACAAAGTATTAGAACATGAAGGACAAACAATACAGCATCAAGACACTATCAAACAAGTAACAGTCTTTCTGCAACAGAGCTATCCTTATGTGTGAGTGTGCGTGTGCATGATTGTGATATAAAATATATGTCATAGTTTCCTTTTTCTTGATCACAATCTTGTGAAACCCGAACCCTCCAAGATCCCCCCACAGTTCCCCAATAGCTGTCCCTCAACCATTCGAGACCCCTCCCACAGTCCCCCCCCGGAAGATTAAAAAATAAAAAATAATAATAATTCCATTCCCCACCCCCAAGAGCCCCCCAATGCATCAACAACCAAGAGAATGAACTAAAGAAAAAAAAGGAAAAGACAGGATGATCACAATCTTAATGTATAGATGGAATTCGCAGTGGGGAAACAGTGCCACTGGCCATTGTTTTTGCTGCTGAGCTGAGGAGCATCGCACATCATGGTAAAACAAAACTGCTCTTCTATCGCGCATGCAATGATGTTCAAGAGGGAAAAAAACTGTGTTCATTGTTTGCAGTAACTTTTTTTATAGTTGCAATATTGCAAACGGACGTGGCTGATTCCAGATTTAAAAAGATTGGGGTAACAACCTGAGTCAGTCTGATTCTTCTTCACCAGGAACCAAGTAAGCCAAACAGTCAGGTTAGACCCAGATGACTGCCAGGATCACAGATAAAGGGCTGAATCAGATACTGTTGACAATCAGACGAAACTGTGGAGCGAATCAAACATTCGCCCTCAAGAATCAGTCTGACAAGGCGAGGGATAGATCAAGGTAACCCACAGAATCAGACAGACAAGTAGGGTGATGAATTCATTCATGGAACAAGCTCAGACAGTCAAGCTAAAGAATGAATCAGAGGCTTTCTAGCAAATGTAACTCAGCCTCAAACTGAACATGTGCCTCCAACAATGTCTACTTTTTATATTTGTGACTTCTCCACTTTCCATGGAATATTGGGGCTCCCGAGTGGCGCAGCGGTCTAAGGCACTGCAGCGCAAATGCTAGAGGCGTCACTACAGACTCTGGTTTGAAATTCCAGGCTGTATCACAACCAGGCTGTGATTGGGAGTCCCGTAAGTTGGCGCACAATTGGCCCAGCATTGTCTGGGTTGTAAATAAGAATTTGTTCTTAACTGACTTGCCTAGTTAAATAAAGGTTAAGTAATATTTTTTGTCTTTTTATTGGACCTGGCAGATTTGTGAACTCAGTGGGGTAACTCATGTTACATAGAGTTACATTTGTTAGAGTGGGGAATAAATGGGTGTAAAGTGTGTGCCACTTTAGATTCAGTCAAGGGAGACTGGGCAAAACTAGCGGGAAGGAAGGAAAACAAAAAATGAAGTCAGCGATGAAAGTCCTTGAAAGACCCATGACTGCCTGTAATGAAGCTTATGCTTTTATTGCTGTGGCAGAGAGGTCCACAATGTGTAATTACATGAGAACACTCCGCCTTGGGAAACGGTCGCAGATGGTGCATGTCTGTTCCAAAAAAACAGGCGGTGCTATTTTTCAAGTCATACTGTTACAGCTTGATGTAGGACACAGTGTGTGGAGGATTGTTGTCCTTGTGAACTGACCTAAGGTCAGTTTTGCAATTTACCTCCTCTTGGTATTAGGTTTGAAGTAGATGATTCTAGATCAGAATGTATGTCCAGGTGGTTGAGGGAGATTCATTGTAAACATCAGGTGTGAATGACTCGGGCTCCTGTGTGGCGCAGTGGTCTAAGGCACTACATCTTAGTGCTAGAAACATCACTACAGACACCCTGGTTCAAATCCAGGCTACATTATATCACAACCGGCCATGATTGGCAGTCCCATAGGGCGGTGCACAATTGGCCCAGCGTCGTCCGGGTTTGGCCGGTGTAGACTGGCGTTGTAAATAAGAATTTGTTCTTAACTGACTTGCCTAGTTAAATAAAATAAATCAATTAACTTTACAATTTTTTTGACACTATAGGGATTTGCTATATAAAAAGAACAGTTGATACCATGTTAACAACTCCTTTCAAAAATCTAAGGAATTTATGGTCAGTGGGTGTCCATCATTCTATTGTTAACAATGTTGAATCTAAGGCGCAGAAAGCATCACATTACAAACAAGCATCAAATTGAGAGTGAAATGCAGTTCCTCCATTGGGCCGATTTCCACAATAACTAAGAGTATGAATCGCGTGACTAAACTTCTCTGCTGTTTTGGTCCCATAGCTATCACATTGCAGCAGTGTGAAGCGCACCTGTGCACATGCACAGATATTTTTTCTGCAAGTGCAACGTCTTCCATCACACTCATCTACAATATCCTGCTGCTCGTGTGCATCGTCATATTGTAGAGTCTCAGTTTAAGGATGTAAGATGGCATACACTGATAATGGCATTTATTGATAATAATACCTAAATACAAACAATCCTTGAAACAGTTATTGTATCTACAGAATGTAACATACGACACACATTGTTCTCTAATTTTACTGTGCTGTTCCCAATTTCATGACAATCCTCAGGAAATTACAATGCCAATCATGTGGCATGTAATCAGATGAAAGCAGTCATGTCTTTCCGCAAATAGACTAATGTTAAAGACTTGGTGAACGACAACTGAATTCATATGTTAACAATTTCAAGTCACATAAAAGAAGAGCCATTTCACATTCTGTTACTGTTTTATTCTTCAATAGGTTTGCAAGTTAGGATACTAGTCCTGTGGTAGCCATCCCTCCATGATCATTGAATCTCAACACCTGCAAATAGGTTGTAATTGCAGACCAAACCGTGTCCTTTAAAAGTGCAATTCAGACACACAATGGAGTTGTTGAGTGTCTTTTGAAACACAGCCATGTGGCCTGCTTATTTTAGCTCGGTGAGCAGGGAGCACACATGCTTTCCATATGCAGTAAGCATTTTATGTGGTAGTTGGCAACACAGCTGAGCCGGTGCGGTAATCGTTGGACTGTGCTGCTGGTGAATTGTGGCAGTGGTGCTAAACTCTGTGCCGTCTGCCAAAGTGCCCACCACAGGAACGGACTCGTGTCCTCAACATCTGCCCGACTGCCAGCACCATTAATGCCTCTATTGTGCCCTGATGCTGGTCCTGGCATCTTTATGGGCACAGAAAGCTCTCCTGGGCAAATGTTACTGAAGAGAATAGGTGCTTTCTGAAATACAGTGGGTAGTTTCCTGATTGGAGAGACCTATTGGAGATCCTTTCATGTTAATAATACCATATCTGCATTTAAACAATTTCAATTTCAGAGTATAAAATAACATATGTGTCACGTCCTGACCATGGTAAGCTGTTATTTTCTATGGTAGAGTAGGTCAGGGCGTGACAGGGGGGTTTATTCTATGTGTTCTATTTCTATGTTCTTAGGTTCTAGTTTTTGTATTTCTATGTAGGTTTGTTTGGGATGATCTCCAATTAGAGGCAGCTGGTCCTCGTTGTCTCTAATTGGAGATCATACTTAAGTAGGGGTTTTTCTTCCTGGGTTTTGTGGGTGATTATTTTTGAGTAGTGTTTGTTTCTCCTCTGCGTCACGGTTTGTTGTTTTGTCTATTCCGTTTTTTGGATGTATTGCATAGTTTCACAGAGTAAATAAAATGTGGAACTACACACACGCTGCACCTTGGTCCTCTCCTTATGACAACCGTGACAATATGTGCAGAACATGATCCAGATCCTTAGCTTTGAGAAGGAGATTTCTGGAGGGGCGGGAGGGGGCGGGGTGGTGGCAAAAACTCTATTCGCAGCCAAGAGCTTAAAAATAAAAGAGCCTACATATCACTTATAAGTAAGTACACACATTTATTTGACACTTCGCAATATAACTACTGACCACATACCTATACTGTGGTCAATTTAACATAATGAAGCTTTATTTTTTTTTAAACCACCTTTGTTACTTTGAAGTTTCTTGGCTGTAGTGCCTTTCACCTTTCTAAGTCCACCCTGAATCAACCCTGCCCAGTGGGATCAACATAATCCAGATTGTTGGCATCAAGACTATTCTAATCACTACCTGTGAGTTTTGAAAAACGCTAAAAAATTACATTGAATCCTGATTAAAGGTCAGATTCGATTACCAAATCCGAATTCTTATCCGGAGGATCAGAATAAAAAAATGTAGTTTTGAAAAACCCAATTCTAACATTTAATCCTATCCGATTGCTGAATTCTGATCAGATAACTTTTGAAAAACTGGGCCCTGGGGCTTGCTGAACTGGAAAAATCGCCTGTAACGTCTGAATGGAAGTGTCAGTTGTTTCGCTCTATGAAGCCCACAAGCTTCACGGGAGTTGTCTGAAGGTAACCCAACATTTCCACATCAAAGTTATATGGGCCATTCCATGGTAAAAAAATAAATACAAATCCTTCTCTCATAGATATAGGACCAGTGGTCATTTTAGCATGTACATCTTGGTGGGGCATAAAATGTTATTGTGGGATGCAAGCCAGCAAAGCCACTACACAACACTAAACAATACATTAATTGCACTATAACAGTGACAAACGGTGCCCACAAACTGTTAGGGCCTACATAAAGCTGTCCCAACAGCAGAGTCCCAACAGCAGTCCCAACACCTTACCACTGCTACACCTGGCTTTCAGCGGAACAGTTTATTCAGCCTCATTTATTGCCTTTTTACAAAACATAGCTGACATGGCTGACTTGCTTGTCGGTAGAAACAAATGTGGTTTTTACTGACAATTGAGATGTACAAACTATGGCATAAGCAGACAACAAGCGGATAAGAGGCAATCTGTAATTTCGATTAAGACATTAATGAGCGAACGACAACGGATGTAGTCAATATAAATATTTGTTCAGCACTTTTGAAATATACAGCGACAGAATTCAGAACACGGCCATTCTTACTATGTACTACTATCAGTAGCACTGTCAAAGCTGTACAAAAAAAGTTTGCAAACAAGCACACACCTGCCATGAACGATGAGTTTACAATATCGCATTGGTGGAAATAGACCAAATTATTTGGGTGAGGCACATGGGCTACTAACAGCTTACTACACAACATACACTTAGTATCACTTTCTTAGCTACAGTATACATATCTCTCTGGCATCCTACATAATTTTTGAAGTAGCATAAGACATTTTTGGACTCACGTTGTTGTGATGTGATTGGTCAGGAAAGTGGTGCGGCGGTCCTTCGTGGGCAAATTTTGTCATCAAAGACAAAGATGTTGGATTTCCAATGCTGAGTTAAATGACCATTCAAAATGTATTTTCTCAGTTGTATCTTGTTTTTCCAGAGTTTCTAGTTGAAATCACAGTTAGCCACTGATTCCTTCCCAAACCACTCATTTTTGAATTTGCAATTTCCAACTTGTTGTGTAACGTTTATGTCCAGTAGTCGATGAGCACCGAGACGTTTTATCTCTAATTTCTCTTCATATGACAAGGATTGAAAAAGATTTTCCAGTAGATTGTCGACTTGATTCAATGTGACGACTGCTAGCTTGCTAGCTAAGTTTTTGAAAGTATGATGTTGACATGTCCAATCAAAGCTACTGTAGATATAACGTGATTTGATTATATCTGTGGAAAATGACCTTGAGCCTTCTTGGATGGGCATTTCTAATATAACTATATGGCAAAACCCAAGGGTCAAACATTTTCGAGCTCTAACCTTAGACAATGGGGTGACATACTGTCGCATGAGTTACAGAAAACTGAGCCAATCGTGACAGAAAACTGAGCCAATAAGATGTAACGCTCTGTATTTTCTGCTGGCCAGCCCCACCACCACAGAAAGCACTGAGCTAGGCTGAAACACCTGCATTTTGGAGCTGCCTTACTCAAGAAAGCAAAAAAGAGACCATGTTTGTATGCGGCTTTATAAACTCAATTACATATATTTTTTTACATTGTTTGCAAACTGATATGTGACATGTATTAATGCTAAAATAACATGCAAAACAGGCAAGCCCCCCCCCCCCCCAAAAAAAGCATAAACTGTATATTTTATTTGATTGATTGATTTATTTTTTACCTAAAAGTGTGGGGCTCAAAACAGGTGGGGCTCTGCTCCACCTGCTCTGAATGACGGGTTGCCACTGTATAGGACCATGTTTGGGTAGGTTACTTTCTAAATGTAATCCGTTACAGTTACAAGTTACCTGCCCAAAATTGTAATCAGTAATGTAATCTGATTACATTCAGTTACTTTTAGATTACTTTCCCCTTAAGAGTCTTTAGAAGAAGACAACAAATGTATGTTACCAATTGAATGACATCTATTGCAGGATAAATCAATGTTAAAGTTTACATAGCTGGCCATATATGGATGTTAAATGTTACTTTATTGGTTGGTTATGTAGGCTTCTTCTAACCCATTGCTTTCTACTACATATAATAATATGATTAAATTATATATTTACATTAAAAACCAGTCTATCAGAATTCCAGTCATTCCAATAAATGTTATACCCCTTGATCTTCAAGAATAGGACTTGGAAATATAGAAGTATAGATTAGCCAAATTGTTATTTTTATTTATTTATTCTTATTTCACCTTTATTTAACCAGGTAGGCTAGTTGAGAACAAGTTCTCAGTTGAAACTGCGACCTGGCCAGAAAAAGAAAAGCAGTTCGACACATACAACAACACAACACAGAGTTACACATGGAATAAACAAACATACAATCAAAAATACAGTAGAAAAATCTATTTACAGTATGTGCAAATGAGGTAGGATAAGAGAGGCAAGGCAATAAATAGGCCATGGTGGGGAAGTAATTACAATATAGCAATTAAACACTGGAATGGTAGAATGTACAGAAGATGAATGTGCAAGTAGAGATACTAGGGGGCAAAGGAGCAAGATAAATACATAAATGTAGTATGGGGATGAGGTAGATTGGATGGGCTAATTACAGATGAGCTATGTACAGGTGCAGTGATCTGTGAGCTGCTCTGAAGGCTGGTGCTTAAAGCTAGTGAGGGAGGTAAGAGTCTCCAGCTTCAGAGATTTTTGCAGTTCGTTCCAGTCATTGGCAGCAGAGAACTGGAAAGAGAGGCGGCCAATCGAGGAATTGGCTTTGGGGGTGACCAGTGAGATATACCTGCTGGAGCGTGTGCTACGGGTGGGTGCTGCTATGGTGACCAGTGAGCTGAGATAAGGTGGGGCTTTACCTAGCAGAGACTTGTAGATGACCTGGAGCCAGTGGGTTTGGCGATGAGTATGAAGCGGTGGCCAGCCAATGAGAGCGTACAGGTCGCAGTGGTGGGTAATATATGGGACTTTGGTGACAAAACGGATGGCACTGTGATAAACTGCATCCAATTTGTTGAGTAGAGTGTTGGAGGCTATTTTATAGATGACATTGCCGAAGTCGAGGATCGGTAGGATGGTCAGTTTTACGAGGGTATGTTTGGCTGCATGAGTGAAGGATGCTTTGTTGTGAAATAGGAAGCCGATTCTAGATTTAATTTTGGATTGGAGATGCTTAATATGAGTCTGGAAGGAGAGTTTACAGTCTAGCCAGACACCTAGGTATTTGTAGTTGTCCACATATTCTAAGTCAGAACTGTCCAGAGTAGTGATGCTGGACGGGCGGGCAGGTGCGGGCAGTGATTGGTTGAAGAGCATGCACTTAGTTTTACTTGCATTTAAGAGCAGTTGGAGGCCACGGAAGTTGTATGGCATGTTGTATGGCATTGAAGCTCGTCTGGAGGTTAGTTAACACAGTGTCCAAAAAAGGGCCAGAAGTATACAGAATGGTGTCGTCTGCGTAGAGGTGGATCAGAGAATCATCAGCAGCGAGAGCGACATCATTGATGTGTACAGAGAAGAGAGTCGGCCCGAGAATTGAACCCTGTGGCACCCCCATAGAGACTGCAAGAGGTCCGGACAACAGGCCCTCCGATTTGACACACTGAACTCTATCAGAGAAGTCGTTGGTGAACCAGGCGAGGTAATTATTTGAGAAACCAAGGCTGTTGAGTCTGCCAATAAGAATGTGGTGATTGACAGAGTCGAAAGCCTTGGCCAGGTCGATGAATACGGCTGCACAGTAATGTCTCTTATCGATGGCGGTTATGATATCGTTTAGGACCTTGAGCGTGGCTAAGGTGCACCCATGACCAGCTCTGAAACCAGATTGCGTAGCGGAGAAGGTATGGTGGGATTCGAAGTGGTCTGTTTGTTGACTTGGCTTTCGAAGACCTTAGAAAGGCAGGGTAGGATAGATATAGGTCTGTAGCAATTTGGGTCTAGAGTGTCTCCCCCTTTGAAGAGGGTGATGACTGCGGCAGCTTTCCAATCTTTTGGAATCTCAGACGATACGAAAGAGAGGTTGAACAGGCTAGTAATATGGGTTGCAACAATTTCAGCAGATAATTTAAAAAATGGCTTGTTATACCTGAGCATGAACCCAAAACTAAGGACTTATTAGCCAGCCATACTCTGTTGTTTATGATTTTGTTGTTCATGGAGGACTGATTGGGCTCATTGATTCAAGTTGAAAAATAAATTCTGGCTCATGGAATGGCAGGCTTTGACAAGAGTGTGCAAAGCTGTAATCAAGACAAAGGGTGGCTACATTGAAGAATCTAAAATCTAAAATATATTTTGATATGTTTAACACTTTTTTGGTTACTACATGATTCCTTATGTGTTATTTCATAGTTTTGATGTATTCACTATTATTTTTCAATGTAGAAAATAGTAAAAATAAAGAAAAAACCTTGAATGAGTCGGTGTGTCCAAACTTTTGACTGGTACTGTATATATAGCTTATAAGTCCAAAAATAGATGTAGTAACTACGGATTGCCCCTTTAAGTCTATCAAAAATGTTCAAGTTTGAGCATGTGTCCATTAGGCCTATGGATTTTTTATTTATTATCATCAATTAGATTGAGCAATAAAAGCCCCACTTTCATTCCATGGTCTTGGATCCGCACTATGCAGCTGTTGCAAGAGCGCATTTTTCACTGGCTGTCCAAAGGTTTCAAAAACAATGATTATTGGCAGCTTAAACTTCTTGAATTCAACCATTGTTGGTTTCAAATACACATTTAGATGTGTGAACAGCCATCCACAACAACCACAATCCGCAAGGCGCATATAGCTAAATGAGAGAGCAGCAGTGTGATTCACATCAATGCTCTATGTAGATATCAATAATAAGTGAAATCCGTATCGCCGTAGACTACACCACTACTGTCTGGATAATCTTTGGATGGCGACAGCAGTCGCACCATTGGAAGACATAGCTTGGATTGTAGCCTACTAAAGCCTATTCCTGCTCTTTCCCGCGATCCGTCAAACACATTTCGTGTGTCATCATAGTGGTCTCTGACTTGTGATCATGGGGAACAAACTTAAATTTGCGCCTTTTTTCAATGCTGATTTGAATGTCATTGAGAAAACATCATTTGAACATGTGGTGAGGAGTAGAATAGGGAAGTAGTCCCAGTGACCCATTTCCACAACAAGATTAACTGTAATATTGTTCCAATAAATATCTTCACAAAAATGAGGAAATTGAAATTAGGCCACTGAAATCCTTTGTTGGATATTTTGTAATCTTTCCCATCTCTCTCTCTCTCCTCTCAAACGGTCTGATCTCCGATAATGGCTAGGCAGTGATGTCATCACAGAGGAATTCCTCTCCTTCTCCAGGCCTCTCTCTCCAGACCTTGCTGCTCCACTCCATATGTTGTTGCTGCACAGTGGTCTGTTCTAAACATGTTGACAGGCCTACTCTGTGTCTGCTAAAGTCCTTCTGGAGAATCCTGGGTGGTATTCATAAGGCACCATATTGAAGAAAATGGACTGAAACAGGGAGGGACTACCTAAGAAACACTCATTTTGTTTTCCGTTGTAAAACGTTTCAAAATGTTTTCCATCGCATGCCCTTATGAATATGACCCAGTTTAAGCTGCTCAACGATCACCACAAGCCATGATCTGTTTCATGAAGACATCCCAGGAAACACTCCAGAACACAATAAACAGGATATTCATTTAAGATGATCTAACTAAATCAATTACAAATCAGTTATTGCAAGGCTTATGGACCTTAACAATTCTGTTTATTTTACAATGATATTTAGATGATTATAATGATCGTAATTCAACATGTTCCTTATGCTATAATTAATAGCATATTGGGGACTTGTAGAGCTTAATACTTAGCCTATGATGTTTCAATATAATTACCCACAGAAGTTGAATTATGTTATATGAGGATAACAAATGAGTCTTACAGCAACAATAACACCATTGTTTAATAAGAAGACTGAAATGTTAGATATAACATCAGTCTATTTTAGACTGAAATATGTTTTAAAAGGAATTCACAGCGTGCTTCTACTAGGAATATCAATCCAAAGGGTGTCATTCAACTGAATAAAACATTTGTGCGTGATTGACTTAGTAATAGCGCCAGCATTTTACTTCTAGAGAGCCATGAGCAAGCGTAGACCACGAGTGAACAGTTCTACTAAAACATATTGGGTGATAAATGATTTATCTCTCTCAAGGACATGAATCGAACCGAAAAGTGATTCGTTTTCCTTTGAACTGTGAATAGAAAATGAGACGCATAAACGCGTTTGAAAAGTGTATACTGACGTCCAGCTTACTGATATTTCCCTTGCCTATTAGTACGTTGGTTAGTGCTGACATCTGGTGGCGGTATAGAATTTCATACTGGTGAGACAGGAAAAGTAGGAATTCATACCGCGGAGGACATGGAAAACGATGATGATTATTATTCAAAGTGACTATGTGGAAAGCAGTTAACGCTTAAAAACGGTGTAATAGAGCAAACCACTATTTCAGGACACCTTATAATTAAAGGTCCTATCTTAAAAAAATTGCCATTTCCATCAAAATGAGCATCACCAAAGTGACATTGCTAAGCATCACGATAGAGAGGTTAGATGTAGGATAAGGAGAGATGGGAATAACTGGAACCTGCACAGTAGGCAATCATGTGAAATCATGTGGAAACTGAACACAGAGTCAGTGTCCCTTCCATTGGCTCATTGACTTTTGTGTGGGTGGGTGGGTGTGTGCATGGGTATGTGTGTACTGTATGTATGGGAAGGCGTGCCCTTTACAGTTCATCTGATGAGTGTTCTTAACCTATTGCAATATTGTTGTATTATATGATTTGTATTATGTGATATATTTAATGTGGAAGCAGCAGCACTAAGACAAAATACCCATCAGGGACAATAAAGTTCATCTTATATTTTCTTTGTCTTTGGGTGAGACAAGGCTGAAAAATCCATCCCTCCAACCCTTTCATTAATTCCATGTCACTTTCCATCAATACTGACATGTAAATCGTAAGAGGCGGTTTGCGAAGAGTGGGATGGACTGAAAGTAGCCGAGGTGTGGGTTTAAAAGCTCATGTTCTGTAACAGTTATGACTTAAAACACAATTTATAATGTATAAGTGCTATCTATCTAGATGTAATGTATATCAAATTACTTTATTCTTGCTATGTAACTACTGTAAAAAAAAAACTGTATGTAAAGTGTGCGTAGAATGTACACGTAACAACATCCCATGGCAGGGTTATGAGATATTTCTGCTTCATAGTTGGACTATAAATGCCATGTGCCTTCCAAGAGCAATTTACAGCTCAATTTGAACTTATTCACGTTCACTGACTATATGCCAGATGTTCAAAACCCTTATAAACACATTTGACAACCCTTGGATAAGGCTACTATTGTGAAATGAAAAACTCTAATATATCCCAGGGTCCTAAATGGTAATCAGGTTTCCATTGGTAAGGCTGAATAATCTTACTTCTTACAGAATATTCTTCATTTTATTCTATTCAATAAAAGCATATTGATTTGTAATTACACTGTCTTTGTTACACTTGTGTAATAAGCTATACTCTATTACCATAAGTTAAACTCTATTACCATGCAACAATAAAGCGATTATAACTAACTCCAATGTTGTTACTACAGTTGTTACTTTGTATTTATATAGGTATAATAAGGGCAAATTAAGGATAAGTATTACCAGAATATTTTTCACAGGCAGTATTTAAAAATAGAACTCAATGTACTGCCTGTTTACTGAAGCAGCCTCCTTTGTTACTGAATTTTCTCAAGTAAATGGGCCACTTAGAACTTATGAACACAGTCAGCGGCGTCATGCTCCCCAAACACCTTAAGATAGCTGTGGGTTGGTCCGGAGGGAGAATTTAGCATTTTCCTGCAATCTAGAGCCCTAATCATCATGCTTAATGTAAAAATATGTATGTTTTTCTGCATATCTAATTATAACTCTTGTGCTGTCTGTATCCTCCTGACTGGTGGTTCTTTTTTTAAAGAAACAAAATATGCTTCTCTGCAAATAGCTGGGTAAAAGATTGAAAGGAATGTGAATGTTTTTTTTAATGTAGTTACTGCTTGCTTTTCTAAAGTCTATCAACCTTGCAAGCAGGCATGCCAGCTAAAATAGTTAGACTGGCTACTAGCTATTCTAACTTGATTGATAGCCTGAAATGGCTCCTTGGTATAAGGTTGGGAGATTGGGAACCTATCTGGTCTAGCTAAAGTCAGCTTCATAAAATTGATAGGTGGCTAGTAGTATTACAGAGAAACAACAACAACAACAAAATTAAATGTATTTAAAAAAAATTAAACAGGACAAATCTGATGTGAATGACATACTGCTTTCTCAGGATCAGGCCCAGATCCCCGTCATTTGCGTGAACAGAAGGCGGAGAAAAAGGGGCCAGAGGGCGGGCTGCCTTCTGAGAATTCGTAGGCGATCGAATAAACCCCCACTTCCTTCCATTCTGCTAACAAACGTGCAATCATTGGAAAATAAAATCTATGACCTACGCGGAAGATTAAACTATCAACGGGACATTCAAAACTGTAATATCTTATGCTTCACGGAGTCGTGGCTGAATGACGACATTATCAACATACAGCTGTATCGGCAGGACAGAACAGCGGCGTCTGGTAAGACAAGGGGCGGCGGACTATGTATTTTTGTAAATATCAGCTGGTGCACGATATCTAAGGAAGTCTCAAAGTTTTGCTCGCCTGATGTAGAGTATTTCATGATAAGCTGTGGACCACACTATCTACCTAGAGAGTTTATCTGTATTTTTCGTAGCTGTCTACATACCACTACAGACTGATGCTGGCACTAAGACAGCACTGAATGAGCTGTATTCCGCCATAAGCAAACAGGAAAACGCTTACCCAGAAAACGCTTACCTAGTCCCCTAGTAGCCGGGGACTTTAATGCAGGGAAACTTAAATCCGTCTTACCAAATTTCTATCAGCATGTTAAATGTGCAACCAGAGGGGGAAAAACTCTGGACCACCTTTACTCCACACACAGAGACACATTCAAAGCTCTCCCTTCCCCTCCATTTGGCAAATCTGACCATAATTCTATCCTCCTGATTCCTGCTTACAAGCAAAAATTAAAGCAGGAAGCACCAGTGACTCGATCAATAAAAAAGTGGTCAGATGAAGAGCTGCCCAGTGACACGAGCCAACCAGACGAGCTAAACTACTTCTATGCTTGCTTCGAGGCAAATAGCACTGAAACATGCATGAGCGCACCAGCTGTTCCGGAAGACTGTGTGATCATGCTCTCCACAGCCGATGTGAGTAAGACCTTTAAACAGGTCAACATTTTCAAGGCCGCAGGGCCAGACGGATTACCAGGACGTGTACTGCGAGCATGCGCTGACCAACTGGTAAGTGTCTTCACTGACATTTTCAACCTCTCCCTGTCCGAGTCTGTAATACTAACAAGTTTTAAGCAGACCACCATAGTGCCTGTGCCCAAGAACACTAAGGTAACCTGCCTAAATGACTACTGACCCATAGCACTCACGTCTGCAGTCATGAAGTGCTTTGAAATGCTGGTAATGGCTCACATCAACCCCATTATCCCAGAATCCCTAGACCCACTCCAATTTGCATACCACCCTAACAGATCCACAGGTGATGCAATCTCTATTGCACTCCACACTTCTCTTTCCCACCTGGACAAAAGGAACACCTCTGTGAGAATGCTATTCATTGACTACAGCGCAGCGTTCAACACCATAGTGTCCTCAAAGCTCATCAATAAGCTAAGGACCCTGGGACTAAACCCCTCCCTCTGAAACTGGATCCTGGACTTCCTGTCGGGCCACCCACAGGTGGTAAGGGTAGGTAACAACACATCCGCCACGCTGATCCTCAACACATGGGCCCCTCAGGGGTGCGTGCTCAGTCCCCTCCTGTACATCCCTGTTCACTCATGGCTGCACGGCCAGGCACAGCTCCAACACCATCATTAAGTTTGCCGATGACACAACAGTGGTAGGCCTGATCACCGACAACGACGAGACAGCCTATAGGGAGGAGGTCAGAGACCTGGCTGTATGGTGCCAGGCCAACAACCTCTCCCTCAATGTGATCAAAACAAAGGCGATGATTGTGGACTACAGGAAAAGGAGGACCGAGCACGACCGCATTCTCATCGACGGGGCTGTAGTGGAGTAGGTTGAGAGCTTCAAGTTCCTTGGTGTCCACATCACCAACAAACTAACATAGTCCAAGCACACCAAGACGGTCGTGAAGAGGGCACGACAAAACCTATTCCCCCTCAGCAGACTGAAAAGATTTGGCCTCCGACCGCAAGGCACTACAGAGGGTAGTGCATACGGCCCAGTACATCACTGGGGCCAAGCTTCCTGCCATCCAGGACCTCTACACCAGGCGATGTCAAAGGAAGGCTGCTCAGGGTTTTATTTTCTGGCCAGACATTTATTTTATATCTTGGATTTTGGTAGTTTTATGGCCTTAACATATTGTATGGACTTCCATGGTCATGCTGCTCTTCTGTGGGCACGATGGCCTTTGTGAATACCAGGTGGTGTCAGAGAAAGTCCCTAAAAATTGTCAAAGACTCCAGCAACCCAAGTCATAGACTGTTCTCTCTGCTACCGCACGGCAAGCGGTAACGGAGCACCAAGTCTAGGTCCAAGAGGTTTCTAAATAGCTTCTATCCCAAGCCATGAGACTCCTGAACAGCTAATCAAATGGCTACCCAGACTATTTGCATTGCCCCCCCCCTCCCCCTTTACACCGCTGCTACTCTGTTGTTATCATCTATGTATAGTCACTTTAATAACTCTACCTACATGTACATATTACCTCAACTAACCGGGGCCCCCGCACATTGACTCTGTACCGGTACACCCTGTGTATAGTCTCGCTATTATTATTTTACTGCTGCTCTTTAATTACTTGTTACTTTTATTTCTTATTCTTACTCATATTTTTTTTTTTATACTGCATTGTTGGTTAGGGGCTCGTAAGTAAGCATTTCACTGTAATGTCGACACCTGTTGTATGCGGCGCATTTGACTAATAACATTTGATTTGATGAACGTTGTACTGCCCTTTTGTTGCCATGACGGCAGAAGCCATTCCACAATCACAAGGGAGGAATGTTCCCGAGGACCTGGGGGCGGATGCTCCGCCCAAAGGGGGAATTCAGGTGCTGCACACCTGGAAACCAAACTGAACTGAAATAAACTGATGTGCAGTGTACATCTCAGGAACACAGAAGATAAGCCGTAAAACCATGACATGTCTAAATAATCTTAGTTACCCTATAGCCAATTCCATATTACCATTTAGGGATTGTCTGGATGTCAGGGTGTGTTTGTGTCAGGTGTAAAATCAGGTAGAACAGGTTCCTGGTTGTTCTGATCTGATCTGAATACCCTGCACTGCCCTGCCCTCCCCCTTCCCTAGCCTATTGTTCCCTCTCTCTCATACGCTGGCTGTTTCACTGAGCGATCTCACTGCATTCTGCACACCTGTTAGCTGTAACCACCTGACCAAGCACCAGAAAAAGGTACGTGGTGATCGTGATTTTAGTCATGTAGAGCTATTTCACAATTTCTTCTGTATGGGAGATGTATGGTAGACGTTGAATTGTGTGACACTTATATGTGTTTGGTATTTTTGTAAGGTTACAGACTTACAGTTGGATTAGGAAAATGATAACGCCACCAAAACGAATGAGGAAAATCCGTCCGATTGCAAATGCCATACCACTTTCAAATGAAACAGAATGATCATATTGAGGTGTTGGTGGCTTAAAGTTGCACTTAGTAGTTGTCCACCAGTCAGGCAAACCAATGTACATGTGTCATCTCATCCAGACTATTGTTTTATTAATGCAGATTAAAGTAATTGTCAAGTGTATATGGGTTTTTTGCATAATTTGCTGAGGGGACTCAAATGGTGTCAACCCAACTTTATTTTTACCAAACCAAATATGTAAAGTTGGAAGAGCACACAAACCTAAAACAAAGATACTCAGAGTGATTGAAGGTGGATAACATTTCACCAAAAGGATGGTCTACAATGACTGAGTTAATCATGACACTTTCTCTATGTTTAAATGTAAATAAAATAAAGTAAGATAAGTAGTCCCAACAGACAGATTACATTATTTCAGATATGTTATTATTTCTATCATGCTATCAAAACCTAGTCAACACTTGGCTTTAAGGATATTTCTGTGTGTTTTGACAACGCTGCTGAATGTGTATTTAGTATGCCAACAGGCAATATCGCTGTTCATCCCAGATTGACTCAACTAAAGTACATGGGAGTCTCCCCATAGTTACACCCTGAATGATTATTGCATTGGTATTCATTTAGTCTATTGTCCCCAAAACTGAGTTGGCAGACTCTCTATAATACAAGTTCTGTGAGATTTGATTAGAAAAACATTTGCTTCTATTCAGGGGAAATAATTGTCCTCCTGACCCTGAGTCAGCCAAAATTTAGATCAATGTCACGGCTGTCGTAGGAAGGAGCGGACGAAAGTGCAGCGTGTGTCGTTCCACATTTTTATTTTCACTGTGAAACTATGCAATACATACACAATAAACTGAACGAACAAAAACAACAAACCGTGACGCAGAGTTGAAACATACACTAACTCAAAAACAATTTCCCACAAACCCAGGTGGGAAAAACACCTACTTAAGTATGATCTCCAATTAGAGACAACAATGACCAGCTGCCTCTAATTGGAGATCGTCCCAAACAAAACCCAACATAGAAATACAAAACTAGAACATAACAACATAGAAAAACTAAACTAGAAAACCCCCTGTCACACCCTGACCTACTCTACCATAGAAAATAACAGCTTTCTATGGTCAGGACGTGACAATCAAAGCTAAACTGATAGCATCAACACTTTATCTCCTGGATTGGTATGAATAGATTATAATTATATTAAAAGATAACAATAAAGTCAAATCAATCTATCACCCATAGAGAGCTTGCTTTTTTTGTAGTATAGGGTGAGCAATTGTTTTAGAACATGGAGAATATGAAATACCACATGGGAACCTTAGGAATTCATCAAGTCCTTATCTGGCCTTTATCAGTTGAACTATTCATACATTTCTTTAATTGTTGGTGACTGGTTGCTTAAGAAAAATTATGTACATTACTGTATATTCTCTATTTATAATCAATAGTGGCCTGCAGACCATGGGACATTCGAGCCAAAATGGGATAATCAAGAAAATAGATTTCACATTTGTGGAGAACCAACCTTGACTCAATGTATCTAACAACAATTTTTTGTTTACATGTTGATTGTTGTTCAGAACAGGAACGAGAGAGACAGGATATGGACCTTTACGCAATCATCAGTGCTGTTTTGCTTCTGCAACTGCAAGGTTTTCATGTGGCCTTGCTCCAGGCACCAACAGACTCTCCAGGACGGACGATTGATCAAAGTTGGCTTCGTCAATTGGTCAAATCCAAGCAAAACAAGACGTCACAAGCTCAGTTCAATGACATTGCTGATATGACTCTGGAGGGTACTGAGTCAACAGATTACTCTGCTGGGGTATTCGCAAATGGCTCCATGTCATTTAATGGGGACCAGGTCAACATCCAGGACACAAATGAGACTTTAGGTGGTGTGACAATTGGCACCACAATGCCACCAGAGTTGCCAGATGCTACAGTAGAGGAACCTCCAGAAACCACTGTTGCACCAGAACCCCCAGTGAGTGTCGCCTTAAACTCAAGCCAAGTTTCCAATGCAACCGGAGAGGACAGTAGATTCCAAACTACCACCACTACTGCAATCACAGAAAACTCAAATGGCTCTAATTCCATGTCCAATTACACTGAATTAAACGAGACAACCACAACTCCAGACACCAATAGCACAGAACAGACTGGTCCAGATCCTGATGCTGAGAACAGGGTAACCAACAGTACAGAGGACTTCCATAATGTAACGACTGCAGTACCGGAGCCATCCAGTGAACCATCCACAGCTTCCCCCTCCACAAAGCTTCCCTTGGACTCCCCTGGGACTACAACTGCCAAAATCATCCCAGAAACTACAACAACCACAGGTCCCAGCACAATAACAGCCACGATGGAATCTGGTGCCGCTTCAGGGAGCAACTCTGCGAGAGGTGAGGAGACAGTGTTCCAGTGTCTAAGTATCTGGTACACTCTTTGTCTCGAGGGAACTGCTGTGTGCGCCTATAACCTACTTACTTGCTTGCTTGTTCAAGTGAGCCTGTAACAACTTTTAGGGAGATACCAAGAGATCACAACAATTACAATTTGGGTGTGTTCACTTCATTTAACCATTGTGATATTTTTTTAAATGTTTTGGGAGAGGCATTAATGAATGAGTCAGCAACCAGACAGAGCAGTCAAAAAGTTACAAATAGCCACTGAGTATGAGATTTGAACATAGGAGGGACCTAGTTATAGAGTAACACAATACCCAACAACACTCAAAGGGCATTTATGTTATATCATCGTCTTTATTACACAACGCTTTCTTTCCAGTCTCTCCCTGACCCACATTTGACGGATCTCTTTTCTTTTTTGTTACTTGTAAAAAAAAAAAAAAGTCAAAACACAAACCCCCCTTCTGTAACCGGCTGGGTAGGGTAGAGTTTCAGAAAATATTTGCATGCCCACAGTGAGTGGAGGCTTCCATTACAAACACCTTCTTCAGGGGACAAAAGACCCCTATGTTAGCCTGGCTACAGGAAGGAGGGGGTCAGTAGCTGAGGTTCGTTGCTGCCATACAGGGCGTGAGAGTACTGCTTTCCAGTTTCTAACATACTAAACAAGGGTTTATTTGAGTGGGTGATTTATTAAAGGAGGATATCCCCAATTTTGATAGGTTATAAATGATGTACGAATAGTTCCTCTTGTTATTCAAACTCAATTACATCATTTTCAAACACTTACACATTATTTGCCAGGTCCAGTCGTGGATTTGAATATGTAGTAACTACATCTATCAAACTATAAATACTTGGAAATGTGTACCGAAAAACAGTGTTACCTTTGAGAAGACCTCATCATACATTTCAGCCAGTGATTTGTTTAGACTGTGGCTGGTTTGACCCATTTGTTTACCTCATTTGCATGAACCTTTACATATTTTCCATGGACAGTACAGCTTATTAGTTATGCATCACAGTCTTTTTATGCAATGTTTATTAATCTATTGACAACCCATACTGGCTAATTACCTTTCCTTTAGTGAACATGGAGTGAAAAGGTGTAGAGTTTCACACAACCATGTCACACAAAAGTAGACAATATCTGGACCTAGATCATATTTTCTCTATTCATGGATTGACCCTCTTGTCACTTGGTAGCATCACGCCATTGTTACACTAAACATAAAAGGTTCCTGGAGGATCCTTTAGGGGTTCTTCAAATTGATTAATTAACCCCTAAATTATTCGAAGAACCCTTTAAAACGACTCTGGTGTGTTGATGTTGGTGTCCTCTGTAGGTTATCCATAGCCAGAATGATCGAACAGGTTTCCTGTTATATTCGTCAGAGGTGTAGGGAGGGTGAAGTTTGTGAATACCAAAAATACATATAATTCTACAGATGATTAACAAAACATACCTTGGTTTCTGTGGTAAATGTGAATGAAAAAAAAACGGTTCACCTTTGACAAAGGTTTTCATACACGTACCTTGTCCATAATGTAGAGGGCTCTGGGATCTTTATTGAAGAAGTAAAGGATGAGGAAGATGGCTGTTGTGACTGTCCTATAATGTTTTAGAGAAACCATGAATTCAAATTAAAATTGTAGATGATACATGTGATCTGCATAACATTATGAGGCAAACCACTACTAATTGTATATACAACGACAAACACAAATAACTACGCAGTTCAGTCATGCCCAATGCTGCTATATCCTTTAACATATTCTTACCTCTTTGTTGATTGATATCCATTGAATTGTGTCCATTTTCTGTCTTAGAAAGAATTGTAAAAAGGGACAAAGTGGCAAGCAGCCATTTGCACAATTATGAAAGATAGACAGTATAATCATAAAATAATATAAATTTAGATCATACTAGGGATAAACCTTACCTTAAATTGAGGAGATCTTTCAATTTTTCAGTTAAATGCCTGCACCTGCTGTCGTCTCAAATTCAATTCCAAATGTTTCAGTTGGGTAGTTAGGTTCCTGCAAGAACCCCCAACAACTAAAGCGGTTCCTCTATGAACCCATTCTCCTATGTGGTTCTTGGAAGAACCTTTTTGTTGGCATTTTTCAGTGCCAAGAACCATAAGGTTCTTTGATGAACTTTGAGGATCTTAGAAGAACCCTTGATGAACCCCTCATTTGTTGAGTCTACATTCTAAAAAGACCTCAGTCATAGTGGCCCCCAAAAGTCAAGTGGTGCCCAGTCATTCCAAACGGTGACTGTTTAGTCTAAATTACACTACATTCTTAGAAAAAAAGGTGCTATCTAGAACCTAAAAGGATTATTCGGCTGTCCCGATAGGAGAACCCTTTGAAGAATCCCTTTTGGTTCCAGGTATAAGTCTTTTGGGTTCCATGTAAAACCCTTGCCACAGAGGGTTCTACCTGGAACCAAAACGGGTTCTTCAACACAACGGGTTCTTATTTTGTTCTTATTTTCTTATTTCAAAATTGTGTAGTTCAGTCCTTGAGCTGTTCTTTTCTATTGATGTTCTGTATTATGTCATGTTTTGTGTGAACACCGTTAAGAGGAGCTGCTACTTCAGCAACAGCTAATGGGGATCCTAATAAAATACCAAAAAATACCAAATACCAAATTTACTTTAGAGAGATGGCAATGTTGCCATTAGCTAGCAGTTCATAAAAAATACCTAGCAATTCTAGAGTTAGCTAGGTAAAATCGGATGCTATCTCCACAATCTTAGCTAGCTAGCTAACGTAATACTACATCTAATGTTATTCTGACGACATCACAATGATGACAAAAGGTTTTCCTACTAATTATTTGCCTCCTTTAGAAATGTAAATGTTTTTCCAAGCAACTATAATGCACTTCTTCATCAGTGCCAATCGACATTGCATTTAGTCGGGAGTCAGGCTTAAACATCCAAAACAATATTTTGACGAAACGTGTGACACATGAATATAATTACCCCACTTTATTCTAATGTAAATGCAGGGTGTGCTCCTTTTTATAAAATCAAAGGTGTTGTGAGAAAATAGAAATGCAAGTAAGGTTAACAAGCTTGGTCTTCAGATAAGGAGATGTCAGGGAAGTAAACATTTGAATTTCCAAATGTGATGACTGAGATTATGAAAGCTTATTCGAAGACGGGAAACTGTTGTTCATAGTAAACATGTTGTTAATCTTATTAACATATTGACTAGTCTGGTACTTTTCATTTAGTTGTATAAAGTTGTATCAAAACTGCCCTTGGAATAGTTAGATCTCATCTTCGCATACCACAAACCACATTATGCCCAAGGAGACAGTAGTTTTATGGTAATCAGGTTTCCATGGGTAACACAAACAATCCATAGTCCTCTTTGCTTTATCTTTTCGTGGCATTTTTATCAATAAAAGTCACAAAATAAATGAGTACAACCTGGGTGCTGGATCCAAGGCATAAGGAACTAAATTTTTATCAATACATTAGCAGAACTAACACAGCCTGTAACTGCATTTCAGCCATAATGCTTTTCCTCTTACGGGGTTGGTTAACGTAATTCAATCAGGGATTCAGGGAGAGCATAATTTAATAAATCATGTTGGTCAAATGTTTTACATACAGTGCCTTCAGAAAGTATTCACACACCTTAACTTTTTTACATATTTTGTTATGTTGCAAAGTGGGATAAAAATGTATTTAATTGTCAATTTAGTCAACAATCCACACACAATACTCAAGGCGGAAGAAAAATTTGATTAAAAAAAATATATATACAAAATGAAACACTAGTTCAACCCCCCTGATTCAATTCGTATTAGAATTACCTTTGGCAGCAATGACAGCTGTGAGTCTTTCTGGATAAGTCTCTAAGAGCTTTTCACACCTGGATTGTAAAATTCTTCAAGCTCTGTCAAATTGATTGTTGATCATTGCTAGACTGCTGTTTTCAAGTCTTGCCATAGATATTTTTAAGCCAATTTAAGTCAAAACTGTAATCAGGCCACTCATAAAAAATGACATGTCATCTTGGTAAGCAACTCCAGTGTTTTGGCCTTGTGTTTTAGGTTATTGTCCTGCTGAAAGGTGAATTTGTCTCCCAGTGTCTGGTGGAAAGCAGACTGAAACAGGTTTCCTCTAGGATTTTGTCTGCGTTTAGCTCTATTCCATTTATTTGTATCCTAAATAACTCCCTAGTCCTTGCCGATGACAAGCATACCAATAAAATGATGCAGCCACTACCATGCTTGAAAATATGAAGAGTGGTACTCAGTGATGTGTTATGTTGGATTTGCCCCAAACATAATGCTTTGTATTCAGGACAAAAGTTCATTTCTTTACCACATTTTTAGCAGTATTACTTTAGTGCCTTATTGGAAACATGTTTTGGAATATTTTTTATTCTGCACAGGCTTCCTTCTTTTTGCTTTGTCATTTAAGTTAGTATTGTGGAGTAACTACACTGAACAAAAATATAAATGCAAAATGCAGCAATTTCTTAATTAGGCTTGCCATAACAGAGGTTGAATATTGACTCAAGACATTTCAGCTTTAAATTAGTTATTAATTTGTAAAAAAAAAATCTAAAAACTAAATTTCATTTTGACATTATGGGTATTGTGTGTAGATCAGTGAATCAAAATCTCAATTTAATCCAATTTAAATTCAGGCTGTAAGAGAACAAAATGTGGAAAAAGTCAAGGGGTGTGAATACTTTCTGAAAGTACTGTATCCCTTCCGTGGTAATTTCACAATTACATGAAATGACAATGAAATACTGATACACTTTACACTTCATTTGAATGACATTGGTTAATTATTGGTTTCACTAATTGGTTCAACATGATTAAATAGATTGTAACGTTCATCGTTATGGGTAGACCAAGGCAAAACAATAAACAACACAATGAACGAAAAGTCTTGCAGGCTTCTAACAGCTATACAAAAACAAGATCCCACAACTGAAGGTGGGAAAAAGGGCTGCCTAAGTATGATTCCCAATCAGAGACAATGATAGACAGCTGCCTCTGATTAGGAACCATACTCGGCCAAACACAAAGAAATAGAAAACATAGAATAGAACTTAGAAATACAAAATCTAGAATGCCCACCCAAATCACACCCTGACCTAACCAAAATAGAGAAATAAAAGGGCTCTCTATGGTCAGGGCGTGACAGTACCCCCCCCCCCCCCAAAGGTACGGACTCCGGCCGCAAAACCTGACTCAATAGGGGAGGTTCCGGGTGGGCATCTAGACTCGGTGGCGGCTCCGGTGCGGGACGTAGACCCTGCTCTACTCGCGTATCCGCCATCCTCGGTGGCGACTCTCTTTTGGGGTCGTCGCCGAAAGCTCTGGACCGTGGATCGTCGCCGGAGGAACCGGACCGTGGATCGTCGCTGGAAGCTCCGGACTGGGAACCGCCGCTGGAGACTCCGGACTGCAGACCGCCGCCGGACTGCAGACGCCGGACTGCAGACCGTCGCTGAAGGCTCCGGACTGGAAGACGTCGCTGAAGGTTCCGGACTGTGGGCCGTCTCAGGAGGTTCCGGACTGGGGATCATCCCTACAGGCTCCGGGCCATGGATCATCCCTACAGGCTTCTTGCCATGGATCATCCCTACAGGCTTCTTGCCATGGATCATCACTGGAGGCTCTGTGCCATGGATCATCACTGGAGGCTCTGTGCCATGGATCATCACTACAGGCTCTGTGCCATGGATCATCACTACAGGCTCTGTGCCATGGATCATCACTGGAGGCTCCGTGCCATGGATCATCACTGGAGGCTCCGTGCCATGGATCATCACTGGAGGCTCCGTGCCATGGATCATCACTGGAGGCTCCGTGCCATGGATCATCACTGGAGGCTTCGTGCCATGGATCATCACTGGAGGCTTCGTGCCATGGATCATCACTGGAGGCTTCGTGCCATGGATCATCACTGGAGGCTTCGTGCCATGGATCATCACTGGAGGCTTCATGCCATGGATCATCACTGGAGGCTTCGTGCCATGGATCATCACTGGAGGCTTCGGACCATGGATCATCACTGGAGGCTTCTTACGTGGAGCCGGAACAGGTCTCACCGGACTGGGGAGACGCACTGGAGGCCGAGTGCGCAGAGCAGGCACAGGATATACTGGGCAATGGAGGCGCACTGGAGGTCTGGAGCGTAAGGCTAGCACAACCCGTCCTGGCTGAATGCTTACTTTAGCCCAGCAAGTGCGGGGCGCAGGCACAGCGCGCACCGGGCTATGAATGCGCACTGGAGATAGTGCGCATCACAGCATAACACGGTGCCTGGCTGTTCACCTGATCCCCACGGTAAGCACGGGGAGTTGGCTCAGGTCTCCACCCTGACTCTGCAAATCTCCCCGTGTGCCCCCCCCAAAAAATTTTTTTTGGGGGGGGCTGCCTCTCATGCTTCCGTTGTTGCAGCGCTAGTTCCTCGTACCGTTGCCGTTCCTCTCTCACTGTCTCCACCTGCTTCCATGGCAGGGTCTTGTCCCCTGCCATTACCTCCTCCCAGGTCCAGGACGTCCTCCACTCTCTCTTCTACCGGGCCCAGGAACCCTGCTCCTCCTAGGCACGCTGCTTGGTCTTTTTGTGGTGGGATCTTCTGTAACGTTCGTCGTTATGGGTAGACCAAGGTGCAGCATGAGTTGGGTTCATCATAATTTTATTTAAGGTGAACCAGAAAAAACAATAAACAACCCAACGAACGAAAAGTCTTGCAGGCTTCTAACAGCTACACAAAAACAAGATCCCACAACTGAAGGTGGGAAAAAGGGCTGTCTAAGTATGATTCCCAATCAGAGACAACAATAGACAGCTGCCTCTGATTAGGAACCATACTCGGCCAAACACAAAGAAATACAAAATATAGAATAGAACATAGAAATAAAAAATCTAGAATGCCCACCCAAATCACACCCTGACCTAACCAAAATAGAGAAATAAAAGGGCTCTCTATGGTCAGGGTGTGACATAGATGGAAAACCTTTACTGAATTGTAATAAAACCTGTTATTTTCACGCATGGTTTTTGCACTGATTGTGGTGGCGTAATTACATGGCTGGGAAATAGTACTGTTTATTGAGTTGAGACTACTCATGTAAAAGGGTGCTCTATATCCTTTTTTACATTTATTTTTAAACACATTTTGCCCTCAATTATAGGAAGAATGGTACTTTATTTGTATAGTCACAAGTAGATGGTTTGTACTGTATATGGTTTGTCAATGTTCAACAACTGTCAACAACATGTCAACTTACTATCCACTAACCCTAACCTTAACTCTTACCCTAACCCTTATTATAAACCTATCCCTAAGCCTAAACGTAACCTTCGGAAGTATTTGCTTATCAACAGACACTTTGTTGATAGTATGACCATCTGTATATAATCTACAGTATATGGAATTATCCAAATAAAGTGTAACTGGAAGAATATTTTGAAATACAGAAATATATCATCCCAGACAACATTTATTGCACCATATATTACAATTGCATCAATATTAGAATGATGTATTTGCAATGCATCTCCCTATTTTTCATGTATTCTTTTTGATAAATGTATTTTTAAAGGCTTGGCCTCAGATGCAGTGCAGAACAAGAAGAGGAGTGAGGCATGGGCTGCCGTCCTGGGCATAGGAGTGGCAGTGTGCTTCGTGGCGATGGTGGTCTATGTCATCCTGAGAAGGAGAGGCCGGCGGGATTTCACACACAGGAAGCTTGTTGAGGAAATCCCCTCAGACCCAGGTAGGAAGTTCCCTTGGAGATATTTCCCTTTTAGAATTTCCTGGCATGTTTTCTATCTGATAGGACTGGAACAATAATAGGAAAGCACCTGTTATCCTATCGGCCATGCAAAATTTCACATCTCTGTTTCTCACTCCTAGTTCTACAACTGAACAACACTGAGCCTGTGGACTTGAAATATGATGGTTCTGCCTACTACAATCGTGGACTCCAAATGGACAATATCCAAATGGACCACCTTCCACAAGGACATCAACATTGAAAAGGACTCCAAGACTAACCTTAAACACTTTAAAGAAGACTTTCATATACAAAATACTTAATGAGACCCGACATACGCATTAACGTGCATAAGTCTCTATAGCAGGAATGTCAAGTCATGGATTTACTGCACCCTAATGTATTGGTTATGTGGGCTTAGAGCCAAATTAGGGGTGTCATTTTTTTGTACATTTTTCCAAATTCCAGGAAACTTTGAGAATTTGGAAATGTACAAGGAATTTATTATTATTTTGGAACATTTGAATTATATGTTTATATGTTTTTATTTCTAAAATAACATTGGTTTGGAAGGAAAGTTTTTTAAATTTGCTGGAAATATTCCCATTCTTTGTTACGCCTAGGATGAATACTACCTTTACATAACTTAGACTTCCACATAATTATCACATTATCTCAATGGGAGAAAACGTCATGCATGGATCTCAATTTAGGATTATAGACTTCAGCACAGTCTATTATAGAAGTAGTAAAAGCCAAAAATGAAGTCTTAATTGTCTGCTATATTTCCAAGATGGTTCGACAAAGGTAACTAAACATTTCTTAGACATGAAGACCTACACTCAAATAAAGTTATTTTTGTACCTTATTCTAAATGACAATTTAGCCACAGGTCAAGTCAATATAAACATAAATGTTTGATTTTTATTGAACCTTTATTTAACCTGTTGAGGCCACGGGTTAGCAATGAACCCTGAGACGGGATTGCTAGCAAGGCTGGAAATTCAAAACATCAAAAATCTAATAATTTCAATTTCTCAAACAATCAACTATTTTACACCATTTAAAAGATAAACATCTCCTTAATCTAACCACATTGTCCGATTTTCAAAGAGGCTTTACGGCAAAAGCATAAAGTTAGATTATGTTAGGACAGTACATAGCCACAAAAGTACAAACATCCATTTTCAATTCAAGGTCAGGCGTCACCAAAAGCAGAAACCAGCTAAAATTATGCACCAACCTTTGACAATCTCCATCAGATGACACTCCTAGGACATTATGTTATACAATACATGCATTTTTTGTTCATATTTATATCCAAAAACCGCATTTTACAGTAGCTGTGAAATTCTGATTTTTTTTCTTCTCTGAAATGCTTCCGGTGAACAACGTTACAATTTTCAAAATTACTATTCGAAAACATTGGTAAATTATAATATTGTCATTCAAATAATTATAGTTTAACATTTCGTAAATGATACTGTCTTGCCAGATTTCAAAATAACTTTACTGGGAAATCACAAGTTGCAATAAACCAGGTGCTGTGCTAAGAACAATAAGCTAGCCTAATTAGCTTAGCATCATCTTGTAACCATGTAATATCAATAATACTATTGTCAATAATCCATTACCTTTGATTATCTTCATCCATTGGCAGTTCCAGGAATTCCAGGTCCACAACAAATGTGGTTTCTTTTGACAAAGTTCATAATTGATGTCCAAAGAACTCCAAGTTGTTCCATGTTGTTAGCGCTTCGGTGGCTACTAAAAAGTAGCGCGGGGGGGGTGTGTGAAGTCACGGCAAAAAGTTAAAAAAAGTTACAAAAATAATCTATTTATGTTTGTTCAAACATGTCAAACGTTGTTTAGCATCAATCTTTAGAGCCATTTTTAACGTGAAACATCAGTAATGTTTCAACCCGACCTCACCTGTGTCTACAAAAACGTTTTTGAAAAATGTCCCGTGTCTCATGATTGCGCAGGTGCAGGCCATAATGGTAGTGACGACATCCCACGGACGTCAACTTCAATGCATTCTTATTTGCTCCCTGTTAATCATGGAAGCTTCAAACAACTTTATAAAGATCGCTGACATCTAGTGGAATCCGTAGGAGTTGCGAACTGAATCCTTTCTCACTATGGTATCTAATAAACAATGACACTAAATAGTACAGCCACAAAATTCTCATTTTTTTAAATCTATTTTTCTCAGGTTTTTGCCTGCAATATGAGTTTTGTTATACTTACAGACACCATTCAAACTGTTTTAGAATATTCAGAGTGTTTTCTATCCGAATGTGTTAATACTATGCATATCCTAGCTTCTGAGTTGGTGTAGGAGGCAGTTAAAAATGGGCACGTATTTTTTTCAAAATTCTCAATACTGCCACCGTGGCCCGTAGAGGTTTTAACTAGGCAAGTCAGTTACGAACCAATTCTTATTTACAATGACGGCCTACTCCGGCCAAACCCTTCCCTAACCCGAACAACGCTGGGCCAATTGTGCGCCGCCCTATGGGACTCCCGATCACGGCTGGTTGTGACACAGCCCGGGATTGAACCAGTGTCATACTGTAGTATCACTTTTTTTAATCAACCCAAATTAGAAGTTATTATTATACTGTACCTCTGTCTATTACTTCCTCACTCAAGACGCTTATATGTAAAGAGCAATTGCCACAGCCATTTTGTTTAATGGCTGACTAGCACAGTCAGGGTTGGAAGACCTTTTGAGTAATCAAGAAACCTTTGTCACTTAAAGATGTAATCCTTAATTGAAACAATGACAAAGCACTCACTCCGCCATCGTTTATGGAGAAATGTAACCACGATCAAATTCAAATTGAGAGCTATTGTTGCAAGGAGTGACCATCCATGATATCAAAATGACAGTTTCTACCATGTTTTGAGGCTAAACAGTGTTGGTTTACGTTTACTTTGTTACAAACATTGGACTATAAGAAGTTTATGTTCTGGGTTCTGATGGGGTAAGACAGTTGAACTAAGCTCTTGAGGCATTTATAACATATATACATCAAGAATCATGTCCATATTTATTGGCACCCTTGATAAAGATGAGCAAAAAAGACTATAAAATAAACATATCAAATACTGAGCTATATTGCATAAAAAAAATGGAGAAATTAGATTATTTTATACTAATACAAGAAAGAGATTTTGTTTAAAAAGTAATAAAATACATCTAAAAAAGATAGCAGGGCAGCAGGTAGCCTAGTGGTTAAGAGTCTTGGGCCAAAAACCGAAAGGTCGTTGGTTTGAATCTCCGAGCCAACTAGGTAAAAAAAGTGTTGATCTACCCTTGAGCAAGGCACTTAACCCTTATAGCTCCTATAAGTCGCTCTGGATAAAGTGTCTACTAAATAACTAAAATATAGATAGGGGTCAAAATTATTGGCACCCCTGCTTTCAAAACTCTAGCACCCTCCCCCTACAAGTAAAATGACATCCTTTTTCTCAGTGGTGTAAAGTACTTAAGTAAAAAATACCTTAAAGTACTACTTAAGTAATTTTGGGGGGTATCTGTACTTTACTATTTATATTTTTTGACTACTTTTACTTTTACTTCACTATATTCCAAAAGAAAATAATGTACTTTTTACTCCATACATTTTCCCTGACACCCAAAAGTACTTGTTACATTTTGAATGCTTAGCAGTACAGGAAAATGGTCCAATACACACACTTATCAAGAGAACATCCCTGGTCATACTGTCTGTGATCTGACGTACTCACTAAACACACATGCTTGGTTTGTAAATTATGTTGGAGTGTTGGAGTGTGTCCCTGGCTGTCCGTAAATAAAATACAAAATGAAATTGTGCCATAAGGTTTGCTTAATATAAGGAATTTGAAATTATTTTTACTTTTACTTTTTAACAATGACATTTAGTTTTGATACTTAAGTATATTTAGAACCAAATACTTTAAGACTTTTACTGGGTGACTCACTAATACTTGAGTCATTTTCTGTGAAGGTATCTTTACTTTTACTGAAGTACGACAATTGGGTACATTTTCCACCACTGCTTTTTCTTAAATGTTTAATGAGATTGGAGAACACATTGGGACGGATCCAGGGCCGGCCCTCTCATTAGGCAGTATTAGGAGGCCACCTATGGTGGAAGATTAATGAGGGCGGCATTTTCTGAGCTAAACTGACCAAGACGCACCTCCAACAACACATAAAACCTCATATATACTGAACAAAAATATAAACGCAACATGCGACAACAATTTTACTGGGTTACAGTTCATATAAAGAAATCAGTCAATTAAAATAAATGAATTTGGCCCTAATCTATGGATTTCAAATGACTTGGCAGGGGCGCATCCATGGGTGGGCCTGAGAAGGCATAGGCCCACCCACTGTGGAGCCAGGCCCCCAGCCAATCAGAATATGTTTTTCCCCACAAAAGATCTTTATTACAGACAGAAATACTCCTCAGTTTCATCAATTGTCCGGGTGGCTGGCCTCAGATGATCACGCAGGTGAAGAAGCCAGATGTGGAGGTCCTGGGCTGGTGTTGTTAAACATGGTCTGCGGTTGTGAGGCCAGTTGGGCGTACTGCCAAATTCTCTAAAATGACGTTGGAGGTGGCTTATTGTAGAGAAATTAACATTAAATTATCTAGCAACAGCTCTGGTGGACATTCCTGTAGTCAGCATGCCAATTGCACGCTCCATCAAAACTTGAGACATCTGTGGCACTGTGTTGTGTGACAAAACTTCACATTTTAGAGTGACCTTTTATTATCCCTAACACAAGGTGCACCTGTGTAATGATCATGCTGTGTAATCAGCTTATTGATATGCCACATCTGTCAGGTGGACGGATTACTTTGGCAAATGAGAAATGCTCACTACAGAGATGTAAACAAATTTGTGCACAACATTTGAGAGAAATAAGCTTTTTGTGCGTATGGACATTTCTGTGAGATTTTATTTCAGCTCATGAAACACGGGACCAGCACTTTATATGTTGCGTTTATATTTTCGTAAAATTCTGCCCAAAAACAATGACAATTTGTGAAAGTGAAAGTGAAGAAAATACAACCAAATCTCTCTCTCTCTCTCTTCTCCTTAATTTTGGAAGAAATTAATTTGTTCAAAACTGTTCAACTATTGTCTTTCTCTCTCTTTGAGTCAATTACTCATGATATTTTATGCACTGCAGTGCTAGCTAGCTGTAGCTTATACTTTCAGTACTAGATTAAATCCCTGATATTTTCATTGGGTGAACAACATGTCAGTTCATACTGCAAGAGCTCTGATAGGTTGGAGGATGTTCTCCGGAAGTTTCATGAGATAACAAATTGTTATCTCATGAAAGCACAAATATCTTTCATTTTAGGAAAACAATATATGTTTTTGCTCATGGGTGTGGGAAGGTGTGACTCTTTATGTCCACTGATGTCATTTCTTGATAATATTTCTGTCCGTTTAGGGGACCGCTTTGGCTTAAGAGCACCCCTACGGGAAAAAGTTCTGTATAGCTTCTTTAACATAATTGACTGAATGAGCAGCGAAGGACAGTTGTAATAGGTTTGAATGTTTACTCCAGATCCACAGTGATCCAGCTCGTGGATCTCGATGAAACACTGAGAGGAATGGCAAGCATATCTCTAACTGCAATTTGGATCAGTCCTGATAGAGCTGAGAGAGTAGAGAGGATTGGTGGAAAAATGGGGCATATGGTGTGCAAGGTGCAGCTGCTATCACAGAGGGTTTTCAGGAAGCGGCTTTTCTCACAACACCCCCGCCAACCTGCTCAGTTGATTTTGATAAAGAGAAAACTGTTTTCTTAAAAACAATAACTGCTTCCTGGCAGTGTATTGCAGCTCCTTTTCAAAAGGGGGCGCCATAGCATAGGTAATACTATAATCCTGCTAGTGCATAAGAGATTTTGTTTGGCAGCTGCCTACCTGCTTCTTGCAGTTCAGTAGGGGCTCTAGCGTTACAGATTATGTGATAGAAATGTTAAGGTCATTTACAATTGAGCTGATATATGCAGAATTTACCGTAAATGCAGTCTCTGCTGTAAAGCTGAACTTCCGCAATGTGGATTGAATAGAGCCCTAGGTGTTAGACATGCCTGGGTAGCTGCTAGTTGCAGGCCAGACAGCACAGGATGGAGGAAAACAAAACACTTGTCAGCATTGATGAGGTCAGCTAAATTCCCTTCGCTTGTAAGGAAACCAAGCAGCCGTCAACGAAAGGCTTGCATGCCTTATTCACCCTGCTGGAGACATATTGCACAAAGGCAGCCTCAAAGCCCATAGCACATCCATTGAGACAGAGTGAAATTAACAATCACGTTCCAGAGGAAAATGGTAGGTTTCCTCTTTGCAAAGACAGATAAATGCGAAACTGGCACACTGGATGTATTTGTTGTTTATCCACTGTGCAGTTTGGACTCCCATGAATACGGGATATTTAAGCAATAAGGCACGGGGGGGTTGAGGTATATGGCCAATATACCATGGCTAAGGGCTGTTCTTACGCATGACGCAAAGCAGAGTGCCTGGATACATTAAATAGTACCCGCAAAACACCAGTCTCAATATCAACAGTGAAGAGGCGACTCCGGGATGCTGGCCTTCTAGGCAGAGTTGCAATAAACAGAAAAGATTAAGATGGGTAAAAGAACACAGACACTGGACAGAGGAACTCTGCCTAGAAGGCCAGCATCCTGGAGTCGCCTCTTCACTGTTGACTTTGAGACTGGTGTTTTGCGGGTACTATTTAATGAAGCTGCTATTTGAGGACTTCTGAGTCATCTGTTCTCAAACTGGAAACTCTAATGTACTTGTCCTCTTGCTCAGTTGTGCACCGGGGCCTCCCACTCCTCTTTCTATTCTGGTTGGAGCCAGTTTGCGCTGTTCTGTGAAGGGAGTAGTACACAGCGTTGTACCAAATCATCAGTTTCTTGCCAATTTATCGCATGGAATAGCCTTCATTTCTCAGAACAAGAATAGACTGGTGAGTTTCAGAATACATTTATTTGTTTCTGGCCATTTTGAGCCTGTAATCGAACCCACAAATGCTGATGCTCCAGATACTCAACTAGTCTAAAGAAGGCCAGTTTTATTGCTTATTTTATCAGGGTAACAGTTTTCAGCTGTGCTAACATAATTGCAAACGGGTTTTCTAATGATCTATTAGACTTTTAAAATGATAAACTTGGATTAGCTAACACAATGTGCCATTTGAACACAGGAGTGATGGTTGCTGATAATGGGCCTCTGTACACCTATGTAGATATTCCATAAAAAATCTGCCGTTTCCAGCTACAATAGTCATTTACAACATTACAATGTCTACACTGTATTTCTGATCAATTTGATGTTATTTTAATGGACAATTTTTTTTGCTTTTCTTTAAAAAACAAGGACATTTCTAAGTGACCTCAAACTTGTGAACGGTAGTGTATATATTTTATACAATTTATCATATTTATATTTCATACGATATCAAAGTGATGTACTTCTGCACACGGATTAACCCTCAAAACAGACTGTCCTTTACTAGCCCAATAATCCTTCTAGACCCGAAGTGTCAAACTCATTCCATGGAGGGCCTAGTATCTTCAGGTTCTGGGTTTTTCCTTTCAATTAAGCCCTAGACAACCAGGTGTGGGGAGTTCCTTACTAATTAGTGACCTTAAATTCTCATCAATCAAGTACAAGGTAGGAGAGAAAACCTGCAGGCCCTCTGTGGAATGAGTTTGACACCTGTCTTCCAGACTTTAGAGGTCCTTTTTGATGTACTGTAGTTATGAAATAAAAATGAGTGTTGTTTTTCCCTATACCTCCTAACTCATGTCGACCAGTGGGGAATGGTGTATGTATAGTTCCTTGAGCAGATTTCCCTCTGAGTACAAAGGCATCCACACAATTTATTTATTTATTTGTTCGTACACTTGGTTAAAAATGGATTTCAATACTAGAGGTAAAAAGACTCATTTGTAAAGAGTTTTTAATGATTTATATTTCTTTGCTAAAATAAGTTTTAAACTGAACAATTAGTGACCTTCAAAAGTAAGAAGACAATGAACAAAACTGCTATTATGAAATACAACATGATCTGAAAGAAGCAGGGCGGTTAATAGCTAATAATATTGAATCACATGCATCCACACACACAATACACAATCTAAAGAAAATTAGGCCCTATTCACTGTTTGGCAGCATAATCAGAAACCAATGAAAACCAGACTGGTTTTTGGAGAGAATTTCACTGTTTAGAAAATTGGATTCCCAAACAAACAAGGTGGTTTAGTGCTGTGTCTGAAATCATTACTAGCTGTCAAATTACTAGCCGTTTCATTCTTATTTCGTCAATTTCTCACCCCTCTCTCAAAGCACAGTGGAGGAAAAAGAGGTCTTAGGGACGAGACCTTCGACCTCTTCCAATGCGCATGAAAAGGAGTTGAGGAAATGAAGGTAAACAAGGACGGTGGAAGCAAGTATTCGACGGCTAGTAATATTTTGAGACAGCACCAGGGCTGTTCATGGGTTCTCTGTTGGGAAGGAGTTCATTCGACTTCATGCTGCTCCCATTGTGGGAGTCCTCATTTCTCCTCTAAGCTTTGTCGCCTTTAGATGTGCAAGGCAGTCAAAATTCGGCCACAGTTTCTCACATCTCACATTGCCCTCTCCTCAGCACCACAGTTGGATGCACTTAGACTATTGATAGTGTCTCGGACAGTTCTCCTGGAGACGACACCTAAGGCCTTGTCGACAGACAGCTTTTATTTTATAACCACTTCAGGAAAAGAAAGGCCTTCTTAGTTCTAGACTGACAGTTGGTTTAGGCAAAAGTTGGCGATAACAAAATAGTTTAATGACCCCATGAATACCAATATTTCACATCGAAATAAATGTGTGCTGCATTTTAAGCCAGTGGGAACGACACATATATACAGTAGGTATATCTGAAAGTAAGTAAGACTAAATAAATAAATAACGATTTTGGCCCAATAGTAGGCCTACTGTGTAAGACAACCCCCACATCAAAATCAACACAGACCTCTCCTAATGTGCATTATGTCCTCATATCGCTTCTAACCAAATGCGATGTGTGCAAGGGGCCCACCTCAGCACCTCCGCTCAACAGCTCAGTGAAAAATTAGGTGGTAACGCACCAGCGGAACCACTGGGGAAAATGTAGAGCAAACGTAATCAATTATCACACCTTTCACTGCATTCCCTTTGCTGTGGCCCCTTGATTATGTAAGGGAATTAGCTATCGATCAGCTAAGTGAGCCAGCAGGACGGCAACCAGCTAGCCACACAACTCAACGCCATCCGCTGAAGCAGAGCGTTGCTAGTTAAGCCTGCCACATTTCACTTGGTTTGAGTTATGACTGAGGAGGAGTGAGTGAATTAACACCTGCCTAATTATATATGGGAAGGAGGCTAATACCAAGGTCAGCAAAAGTGAGGAAACAAAGCAAGATCTCACACCATATGCCACGCTTTGAGATGCACCGTGCATGCTGCAGCTCTCTCGGCGCACTGCTCATTATTACAACTGTTATCCACCCGCGAGGACCTCTAGGTTTGTACTGTACGTGAGACGGCGATTTGGAAACAAAAACCAATCTATAAAAGTCCAAAAACAAACAAGTAGATTCGATACGATAATCGATAAGCAGTGACAGAATTCACATAGCAAAATAAAGTGTAGTATTGAACGATTTTGTGCTCCATAAGTGAAATGGACTTTCCTGTTTCCGGATACCATTGTGCCCATGAAAGCTATTGCTCTAGTAAATCTGCAGGGAGAAGCTACAGTACAGTAATGGTGGCTTAAGAGCACTTCACTTGTTCACTTGTTCATGGTTATGAGAATTAAGGACCCTGGGAGAGGAGATGTCTGTTGGCAAGATAATAAAGATGCAGATGCATACAGTCTTATATGTAGCCTATCACTGTACTCTACTCCATTGACAATAACACACACCTACTACTTCATAACATCACACATGAGATTGAGTCATCCTGTACTGTCAATATTCTTTTGAACATTATTAATAAAAGGTTCAGAAATCTTGTCAGCCCTATGAGCTTAGCAAGGCAAAGTGAGTGTTCCACGATAGACGTTTAACAAATAAAAGCACTTTTGAAATTAAGGAATGATAGCCTCACACTTTTACCACAGCATGCATAAACAGCTAAATTAGTAGCTGTAAATGTAGCTGTGAAAGGCAGCTAACTATTAGCGCTTCTCAGTTGCCACCTTTATTAGAGCTGATTAGGTGACTCACTGGAGGGCTACTCTGGGTAACCTGGTCTCAGAGCAAATGTATTATATTTGACTAAAGTCTGTGCAACTCCATTTAGTATGACACAGAATGTGACTTTACGTTAGGTTACATTACATTGGCCTACCAATATAATAGCGGTTGTACAATATAATACAAATTGTAGGATGTATAGGACGTTACAAATTACAATTCATATGATATGTTATGAATTGCTATTCGTACAATATCTCACAAATTTGCAATACGTATGATATATTACAAATTCCAATTTGTTGTGGCTAACGTTAGCTAGGTGGCTAGGTGGCTAATGCTACATTAGCTAGATGACTAATGTTAGCTAGGCTAGGGGTTAAGGTTAGGGGTCAGGGTTTTCCCAGTGGCCACGTATTTTGTATAAACTCAGAAATAAACAAAGTCTAAATGTAAAAATGTTTGTTTTTGTGCTCCAGTGAATTATAGTGTCCTGCATGACGGTTGGGAACCAATTAAGTGTCATATTCTGCTGTCAGTAATTTATGTCCTGCATTATTAGCCCCTTCCTTTTGCCTAAGTGCTCCTCAGCGTCAGCCACTGGTTCCTGTGGGTTTCCAGGTCCCCAATCTCCCATAGTGTGTATCTTGCTGTGGCGAAGGCAGGAAGCTGATTAAAATCGGCTACATCTGAGTGCACAGAGGACACTGAAAGCTATTCGGAGCCCTGCAATGCAGAGGATGATACTCTTTCAGATGGCATACTGTCATCAAACCAATTGTATCTTCCTTCATGCCATTTTACTCATTCACATCCTCCACAAAGGTGGAAGAAAGACAGACTCTTCACTGACTTCAAAGCAATGTTGAAGGATCTGAATCTGTGTCTCAGAGCAAGGACACACAGTACATAACACACTAAGCTTTTAGAACACAAATCAAAGTGCCTGTTTTTTCTTTAGTTGCAGCAACAGCAGCAGCAGCAGTAGTATGTAGCTCAGTTGATAGAGCATGGCATTTGCAACGCCAGGATAGTGGGTTTGATTCACGGGAACACCCATAAGTAAAATATTTGTACGTCGCTTTGGATAAAAACCTCTGCTAAATGGCTTATAGTTGTAGTAGTAGTAGCAGTAGTTTTATCAATCCAAATAATTGGTGTAAGTTCCAGAAATCACATATAATTCAGCTTGTGGCTACAATTCCATCATGTAAGTAATAACTGTGTGGCTGGAAGACTATTGAAACGTTGCTCTCCAAACCAGACCCAAACCTTGTAAAACTCAACACCAACCCAACCCACTAACCATTTACAGTGCCTTCAGAAAGTATTCAGACCCTTTGACTTTTTCCACATTTGGTTGCGTTACAGCCTGAATTAAACATTTATTAAATTGAGATTTGTTGTCACTGGCCTACACACAATACCCAATAATGTCAAAGTAGAATTATGTTTTTCTAAACGTTTGAAAATGTATTAAAATTAAAAGCTGAAATGTCTTGAGTCAATAAGTATTCAAGCCCTTTGTTATGCAAACCTAAATAAGTTCAGGAGTCAAAATGTACTTAACAAGTCAAATAATAAGTTGTATGGACTCATTATGTGTGCAATAATAGTGTTTAACATGATTTTTTTATTGACTGCCTCATCTCTGTACCCAACCCATACAATTATTTGTAAGGTCCCTCAGTTGAGCAGTGGATTGATGGCAGCTTTCGCACAACGAGCCACAGCTTTTAATCAGGGCAAGGCGACCGGAAACATGACCGAATACAAACAGTGTAGCTATTCCCTCCGCAAGGCAATCAATCAAGCTAAGTGTCAGTATAGAGACAAAGTAGAGTCGCAATTCAATGGCTCAGACACGAGAGGTATGTGGCAGGGTCTACAGTCAATCACGGACTACAAAAAGAAAACCAGCCCTGTCGTGGACACCGATGTCTTGCTCCCAGACAAACTAAACAACTTCTTTGCTCGCTTTGAGGACAATACAGTGCCACCAACACGGCCCGCTACCAAAACCTGCGGGCTCTCCTTCACTGCAGCCAATGAATAAAACATTTAAATGTGTTAACCCTCGCAAGGCTGTCGGCCCAGACGGCATCCCTAGCCGCGTCCTCAGAGCATGCGCAGACCAGCTGGCTGGTGTGTTTACGGACATATTCAATCAATCCTTATCCCAGTCTGCTGTTCCCACATGCTTCAAGAGGGCCGCCATTGTTCCTGTTTCCAAGAAAGCTAAGGCAACTGAGCTAAATTACTATTCCCCCTTAGCACTCACTTCCGTCATCATGAAGTGCTTTGAGAGACTAGTCAAGGACCATATCACCTCCACCCTACCTGACACCCTAGACCCACTCCAATTTGCTTACCGCCCCAATAGGTCCACAGACGATGCAATCCCACTGCACACTGCCCTAACCCATCTGGACAAGAGGAATACCTATGTAAGAATGCTGTTCATCGACTACAGCTCAGCATTTAACACCAATGTACCCTCCAAACTCGTCATTAAGCTCGAGGCCCTGGGTCTGAACCCCGCCCTGTGCAACTGGGTCCTGGACTTCCTGACAGGCCGCCGCCAGGTGGTGAGGGTAGGAAACAACATCTCCACCCCGCTGATCCTCCTCACTGGGGCCCCACAAGGGTGCGTTCTCAGCCCTCTCCTGTACTCCCTGTTTACCCATGACTGCGTGGCCATGCACGCCTCCAACTCAATCATCAAGTTTGCAGACGACACTACAGTGGTAGGCTTGATTACCAACAATGATGAGACGGCCTACAGGGAGGAGGTGAAGGCCCTCGGAGTGTGGTGTCAATGTCAACAAAACAAAGGAGATGATCGTGGACTTCAGGAAACAGCAGAGGGAGCAGCCCCCTATCCACATCGACGGGACAGTAGTGGAGAAGGTGGAAGGTTTTAACCTCAGGAGGCTGAACCTCAGGAGGCTGAAGAAATTCGGCTTGTCACCAAAAACACTCATAAACCTTTACAGGTGCACAATCGAGAGCATTCTGTTGGGTTGTATCACCGCCTGGTACATTCAGGGTTCAAGCCACCCAGTTTCCAATACAAAATATATAATTTACAATCAAACTCATTCAAAGGTTTTTCTTTATTTATACTCTTTTCTACATTGTAGAATAATAGTGAAGACAAAAAACAATGAAATAACCCATATGGAATCATGTAGTAGCCAAAAAAGTGTTAAACAAATCAAAATATATTTTACATTTGAGATTCTTTAAAGTAGCCACCCTTTGCCTTGATGACAGCTTTGCACACTCTTGGCATTCTCTCAACCAGCTTCATGAGGTAGTCACCTGGAATGCATTTCTATTAACAGGTGTGCCTTGTTAAAAGTTCATTTGTGGAATTTCTTTCCTTTTTAATGCGTTTGAGCAAATCATTTGTGCTGTGACAAAGTAGGTGTGGTATACAGAAGATAGCCCTGTTCGGTAAAATACCAAGTCCATATTATGGCAAGAATAGCTCAAATAAGCAAAAGCAAATGACAGTCCATCATTACTTTAAGACATGAAGGTCAGTCAATTTGGAAATGTTCAAGAACTTTGAACGTTTCTTCAAGTGCAGTCGCAAAACACATCAAGCGCTATGATGAAACTGGCTCTCATGAGGACCACCACAGGAAAGAAAGACCCAGAGTTACCTCTGCTGCATAGGATAAGTTCATTAGAGTTAACTGCACCTCAGATTGCAGCCCAAATAAATGCTTCACAGAGTTCAAGTAACAGACACATCTCAACATCAACTGTTCAGAGGAGACTGCGTGAATCAGGCCTCATGGTCGAATTGCTGCAAAGAAACCACTACTAAAGGACACCAATAAGAAGACGAGACTTGCTTGGGCCAAGAAACACGAGCACTGGACATTAGACAGGGAAAACCTGTCCTTTGCTCTGATGAGTCCAAATTTGAGATTTTTGGTTCCAACAGCCGTGTCTTTGTCTTTGCAGAGTAGGTGAACGGATGATCTCCTCATGTGTGGTTCCCACCGTGAAGCATGGAGGAGGAGGTGTGATGTCATGGGGGTGCTTTAATGGTGACACTGTCTGTGATTTATTTAGTGTACAAGGCACACTTAACCAGCATGGCTACCACAGCATTCTGCAGTGATACACCATCCCATCTGGTTTGCGCTTAGTAGGACTATAATTTGTTTTCAACAGGATGACCCAAAGCACACCTCCAGGCTGTGTAAGGGCTATTTGAAAGGGTGGCTACTTTGAAGAATCTGAAATCAAAAACATATTTGGATTTGTTTACGCTCTTTTGGTTACCTCATGATTCCATATGTGTTATTTCATAGTTTTGATGTCTTCATGATTCTACAATGTATAAAATAGTAAAAATACAGAAAAACCCTTGAATGAGTAGGTGTGGCAAACTTTTGACTGGTACTGTATATATATAAAATTATTATTATTTTATTGTTGGACATAAAAGACTGTACAAACACAAGCAAATCAGCTCCAAGCTATTTTAGTTTTGGAAATCTGTTCCAAAGTATTCCCATACATAATGGAGAGGTATACACTATGTGACCGTGTACAAGAGTAAGAATGATTTTGTTTTAGTTAACTATTATATCAGTTTGGGCTTTCTGCGGTCCATTTGCAGTTTTCAAATTATTTGTAATTTTGTTCCGGTCCCCTGACCATCCGCTCAAGAAATAAATCGGCCTGCGGCTGAATCTAGTTGATGATCCCTTCTATAGGGATTAGGTTGCCATTTGGTACGCAACCCGTATTTCAAGAGCTCAACATCACTTCTTCTTTGAGGAGGGAAATCAAGGTCACTAAAACTCGCCCAGTGTGTCTGCCACAAAAACTGGATAACAAACAATGATTGATTGATTATATAACATGTTTAGATCGCAGCTGGGGATGTTTTGTAATGAAGAATACTTATTGTTCTATTGTAAAAAAGTTATTCTTTAGCTGGCTAGTTGTGGGTGTTTGTGACACATACTGCACATTGCTGCCACGTGGGGCACTTTTTCACAGACAATAGAGCTTTTCCCTTCAATGTGGAAGGTTTGCGATGGCAGGGGTCCTGATCTTAATATGGTGATAAGGGAGAGGCATATTTGAAGCAAATCAGAAAAGGCTATTTGTTTGCCAGGTAATGGTTAAGGGAGACACTACCATCCTACCTATGACAATCCTTCCCGTGCTAGGTTACGGAGACGTAATTTATTGATCGGCAGGTACAGCTGCTTTCGAGCGGGAAAGATGTTCTTTACCATTCGGCCATCAGATTTGCCACCAATGCTCCTTATAGGACACACTCTGTACTCCTCTGTAAACTAGCCCTCTCTGTATACCTGACGCAAGATCCACTGGTTGATGCTTAAAACCCTCCTAGGCCTCACTTCTCCCTATCTGAGATACTGTACCTACTGCAACCATCAACCTCCACACACAGCACCCGTTCTGACATTCCCATTCTGTTAAACATCCCTACAGCACACACCTGGGTCCCCCCTCTTTTCAGTTTGCTGCAGCTAGCAACTGGAACGAGCTGAAAAAAAACACTTAAACTGGACAGTTTTAGCTCCATCTACATTGAAAGACTATCATGGACACTCTTATTGACACTTGTAGCTGCTTTGTGCGATGTGCTTTGTCTCTAACATTTTGTCCTTTGTGGTGATGTCTGTGCTTAACAATGTTTGTGCCATGTTTGTATTGCTACCATGCTGTGTTGTTATCATGTTGTGTTGCTACCATGCTGTGTTGTTGTTGTTGTTGTTATGTTTCACTATATTGGATCACTCCAATATATTGGTATCACTCCGTGGCGGAGGGATACATCCGAGGTGAGGATTTACAGATTTACTACCTGTGTCATGGCTGGGGTCCGCCCCTATATATAAACCCCATGGCCGCGACACGTTCTCTTTCATTTTCTCGGCAGACGTCCGTATAGGTTTGAGGTACAAACTTTCTGAAGTTCGCTTGGTAAGTCACTGGTAAGTGTAAAAGCTTGCGTGGAAGTATACTCACTGGCTGTTTGCAGCCTGGAGCAGCTGGCCACATGGCCAGCCCCTCCTCTTGAGTGCTCCCCTCGCTGTGTGCAGTTGATCTGTAACTTCCGCCCGTGGTTTGTCGTGCTTGTGTTTCGTTAGCGTTACACTACAACTCCGTGTGTATTAATAAATTGGTGGCTCTTGCTGCCACAAACTGCCCACCGGCTGCACCCGAAGCATCACCGTCACTGCCAGCTGCAGGTGACCGCACAGGTCCTCAGGGCATTGTTGAAGTTGCGATGTTGCTCCTTTCTCTCAGGTGGGGTGGAGATGCTTTGGATGTGCCGCTGGGAGCTGGTCAGCACAGACGCCTCCCAGATCGTCGGGAGGGGGGGGGGGGGGGGGGGGGGTCGCTGTTGGCTACCCCGTTGGAGTGGTAGGCACTTCAATACACTAGAGCTCTGAGCTGTACTGCTGGCCATGCGGTCTTTCCTTACACATCTGAAAGGAAGACATGTCCTGGTGAGAACGGACAACACCACAGTGATGGCTTACATCAACCATCAGGGTGGACTGAGGTCCCACCACCTCAATCTTATAGAACGGGAGCTCCTTCTCTGGGCTCAGGGCTGTCTAGCGTCTCTACGCGCAGCGCACGTACCTAACATCCAGTGGCAGTGGATATGCTCTCGAGGGAGGGTCCCCTAACTTGGGACTGGAGCCTACATTCCCAGGTGGTGCAGCACCTGTGGGACAAGTTCGGGAGGGCACAGGTGGACCTGTTTGCCTCCCTGGACAATGCACACTGCCCCCTGTGGTACTCCATGTCGGAGCCACCAGGGCTTCTGGGCTTGGATGCTCTGGCTCACGATTGGCTAGGACTGGAGCTTTATTCATTCCCCCCTTTTCCCCTGATCTAGGCTGTGCTGGACAGGACCAGGATGGCAGAGCATCGTCTGCTTCTTGTGGCCCCATACTGGCCCAGACGACCCTGGTTCAGCCTTCTCCTGTTGTCTGGGACATCTTGGCAACTTCCCCTGAGACTGGACTTGCTGTCTCAGGCCCGGGGGAACTCTGTTGCATCCGAGGCCGCAACGCATCAGTCTGTGGGCTTGGCCACTGAACGGCACAAATTATCAATTGTTGGACTACAGGAGGGTGTAATGAACACCATGCAGAGTGCAAGGGTGCCGGCTACAACAGCGGCATACCAGTAATGCTGGTGGTTGTTCTGCTTTTGGTGCACTGGTATTGAGGTTGTACCCGAGTCATGCGGGGTGCAGTATGTCCTCCAATACCTGCAGTCTCGCTTGGATGAGAGCTGGGCAGTCTCTACACTGAGCGGGCATTTGGCTGCTATATCTGCCTGCCATGTGGGGTGGATGGATAGGCCAGTGGGGCGCCATCCTTTGGTCTCCAGGTTTATGAAGGGGGTTTGTCGCCTGCTAGGACCCACTCAATGGAGAGCTGGGATCTGGATGTGGTCTTGGCAGCTTTGGCAAAGCCGCCTTTCAAACCGTTGGAGTCTGCCTCCCTGAAACACCTCTCTATGACGGTGGCTTTCTTGAAAAGGGTGGGTGAGCTCCATGCTCTTTCAGTAAGTTCTAAGTGCTACCGGATGGACCCAGGGGGGAGGAGTATATCTCTCCAACCCAACCCTTCATTCCTCCCGAAGGTTCTGTCAGACAGGCATGTGAACATCCCTTTTATCCTGTCTTCTTACGACCCTCCGGCCGTTGGGGGGGAATCTTGGCCTTCCTCTGGCATGCTGTGCCCTGTGAGGGCACTGGGTGCCTATGTGGAGTGGACATGGTCAGTGACAACAACAGACCAGCTCTTTGTCTGCTATGGTGAGAGAGTCCTGGGGGCTGGGCTATCAAAGCAGAGGCTCTCTCACTGGATCGTGGACACGATTATGACAGCATACCACCTGGCTGGCATGCCAGTGCTGGGATCTGTGGTGGCACATTTAACACAAGGTGTGGCTGCGCCCTGGGCTCTACTGAGAGGAGTGCCCCTCGCTGAGATCTGTCCTGCGGCCAGCTGGGTTTCCTCTTGCACCTTTGCTAGGTACTATCGGGTAAATGTGGCACATCCCTCTGCGGTTGGTTCAGTGGTCCTGGGCGTCGCCTCCCCTTCTGGGGACTGTGCCGGGACCCCCTTCCACATTGACGGCCCCTGCATCTCAGTCCTGCGCTGGAACTTTGCCGCTGGCTGGGCAGGTCCCTCTAGCACCGACTAATCTGGTACGTGTATACCAATATATTGGAGTGATTCAATATAGTGAAACATAACGAAGGTTACGTATGTAACCACGGTTATGTGAGCTATATGGATCACTCCAATCCTCTACGGTGCTAGAGGCGACTCAAAAATTATGTAGAGAACGTGTCGCGGCCATGGGGTCTATATATAGGGTGTACACAGGTGTAAACGGGAGTAAAAATTTGAATCCTCACCGCAGATGTATCCCTCCGCCGCGGAGTGATACCAATATATTGGAGTGATCCATATAGCTCACATAACCATGGTTACATACGTAACCTTCATCATACTGTGCTGTTGTCATGTTGTGTTGCTGTCATGTTGTGTTGTTGTCATAGGTCTCTCTTCATGTAGTGATGTAGTGTCTTTTTTTCTTTTTTATCCCAGACCCAGTCCCCACAGGAGGCCTTTTGCCTCTTGCTAGGCCGTCATTGTAAATAAGAATGTGTTCTTAATAGACTTGTCTGTTAAATAAATCAAACAAATTCATAGTCCTACTTTACAAATTTGAAATTTGCTAAAAATGATGTTTTATGCTTAACCACACTTATCCTAAAAAATACAGTTACAACATGCTGAATGAACCCGCAGTGTGTTTCCTTGTATCTGCATTTGATTGAATTGGGGCCTACCTAATTATTTGTCATAGTCTTATTATGGCATGCTGGTAAACATTACACCCTCCCGGTCAATTGACAAGGCTTTGTATAATTGCTGCTTGCAGCTACACCTTTATTTATTTTCCATTTGGCTGCACATTTTCTTTTAACAGGAACCCATTTGGGCAATAAAATTGGGCCTTATCTCCAATTCAGCCAATAGTATTTCATTATTTTCCTCAAGGGATAACCGCAGCCCTTGAGAAGTTTTTGAGAAGGACCATTTTTGTCGTTTCGAGTCATGTGCCGGGTTCGATATATCCAATCATTGCACACATGCTCTGCTGTGCTGGATTGGAACGCAAAGCAGGAACCGCCTAAAACCTACAGTGGGATTAAAAGCAAGCTTTGCATAGCTAAACAACTAGATCCCTTGAAGCTGACAGTGGTTAGAGACTGCCAGCTTTGTAAATCAATAGCAACATCAAATGTGACAGCTATAGATTTAGCAACTTCTCCCCTCCTTAAAGAGAAAGTTCACTTCAGTACCTCACTTAGTTTGTTCCAGTGTGGAGCCCCCCACTAAGACACTATTGACTGTGACTACTAGTGTAAACTGGCTTTCAATTCTCTTCTAATCCCCCCTCGGTTGCGTTTTCAAATCATCAGCAGTTCTGACACCTGCAGCTCTTTCCCGGGATATACGACTCTTTGTTAAAATTATAAACACACGTAATCTATTGGAAATCTCTCTCCCTCTGTCTCTCTCCAAACCTGAATCATCCCGTAATAAATATGGCGAGAAGAAACACAGTCCAGGGGGAGGAGATCACTGGAGCTGCTTGTGGAATTTTAAAGATCCATTATCTCCAACTGGCCTGATTTAATAAGCACTGGGGGACACGGCAGTATTAAATCTATCCTTTCTCTAATGAGAATCCATCTAAATTATGATGTTTCCAATGGAAAAACCTTCCCCTGCTTGCTAGGGGTGCAGATTGAACAGCAAGGAGTAAATCAGTGTAGGAATTTCTAGATATGAGGAAAATTACCAAGGTCTTTTGCTGACGCAGTGTAGTGTGTGCAGAGATCGTTTTGAAAATGTGCTTTTCATGTCATGAAATATGGAAACTTCCAAATTCAGCATCCCATGGCCTCGTTTGAGTAACTTAAATTAATTTCCACGTTAATAAATTGCATCCTTTGTCATTTTGTCAAAATGTGTAAATCACCTCCAAGACAAGTTTCACTTCAAATCTTATCTGAGAAATAGCCGCAGGTGTCACGACTTCCGCCGAAGTCGGTCCCTCTCCTTGTTCGGGCGCCATTGCTGATCAATTTTTCATTTTCCATTGGTTTTGTCTTGTCTTACATCACACCTGGTTCCAATCTCATCAATTACATGTTGTGTATTTAACCCTCTGTTTCCCCTCATGTCCTTGTCGGTGATTGTTTGTTTGTATGTGTGATGTGCAAGTTATGTTCTGGTGTGCGACGGGTTTTGTACCCACTTTTATTATTTTGTATATTTTGGTTTTCAGCGTTTTGTGAGCACTTATTAAACGACTCCGTTTATACCAAGTTCGTTCTCCTGCGCCTGACTTCCCTGCCACCAGCACGCACCCATTACAGCAGGTCTACAATCCTTGTGTAGATTGGCATTTCCCTGAATCTAAGGCTATAGTTTTAGAAACAGCAGCATTTTGTTTTAAATGTACCTATTGATATTTGCTAATGAAATGGTTCCGAAAATGCTTTTCATGATAAAATAACAATTTTCTGACAACCACCTACTTTGACAGAACACAAAGGACCAACAAAGGTGCATGTTTTTTTTATGTCCACATTTCCCTTGTAATTTCCTCTGTCTAATCCATCAAGCAACAATTAATCACACACTGTTACTGAATTAGTGAAGGGAATGTACGTATCACTGAGAAGCATTCTAATTCCTAATAATATATATTTTTTTAAACAATGTTTTATGTGAGAAGTAGGCATTGGTCTGATGCCAAAAAATTCCCGAGCACCCCAATGCCTATTCCACCCATGCTCTACCAAGGTTTTCCAGCACACAGCTTTGACCAACTACAGTAGCTATATTGTTATTGTACTTCAAACTACTGTATGTGTAGGTAGGTTGCTTAGGATTCAAACATTCTCAAACAGGCTAACTCATACTCTTAGAGGTGCTTACACAATAATGTGATTTGTACCAGATACAAGGTAAAGTATTGGATTCTTCACGCACCACAGTAAGACATTATCCCATTACTCTATCTTGCTTTTATACTTACAAGACCATCAGGCTTGATTGAGCTGTTTTGTCTTGTATTAATGCGGTGCATGCCTATATTTCCTTAAACCTTTATTTTAGCAATATATGACATATGATTTAAAAAATGTAACATCCTTTTTTGGTCAGTAGGTGCCCAACATAACAACAGGTGGTGTTGTGTTGGACACAATATCTCAGATAGAGCCTGTCTGCATTCCTGATTTCTGTAACTGTTAGCTTACCTGTGTATTATTGACATAAGATCAGAACCACTTGTGTTTCGAACATGGTCCTGTTTAATCAGTTGCTGTGCTGATCAAGCTTATTACCTCTGTCAAAATAATATGTAGCTTAAAGTTATGTTTGTACTTCTATTTCTTTTTGCAATAAAGTTGAAGATGCAACAATAATACACAATTACAATATAATAACACACATTTACTATATCTAAAAATACATACAGCCAAATGTTTATTTATATATATCGGTATACATCATTTTTTATAGCAGGACACTGTAAGTCCATTATCCTTCTGAAGAGTATGAATTAGGCTGTTTGAGAAGGTTTGAATCCTAAGCAACCTGCCTACACATAGGTTGAAGTACAATACCAATCTAGCGACTATAGTAGGTCAAAGCTGTGTGCTGGAAAACCTTGGTAGAGCATGGATGGAATAAGCATTGTAGTGCTCATGTGATTTTCCTTTCTCTTTCGGCTTCAGACCAATACCTAGTTCTCACTTAAAACATCATTTTTTGTTTTTAATTGCCATGGTTTTTACACCGGAAGGTGATTACGGAATATTAATATACAACATTATAATACAGCAATAAAAGTTAAGTATAAGTAAACAATAATAACAAATGGCAACATAAATAATGCAGTTGTTAGTATGTACACTGCTCAAAAAAATAAAGGGAACACTTAAACAACACAATGTAACTCCAAGTCAATCACACTTCTGTGAAATCAAACTGTCCACTTAGGAAGCAACACTGATTGACAATACATTTCACATGCTGTTGTGCAAATGGAATAGACAACAGGTGGAAATTATAGGCAATCAGCAGACACCCCCAATAAAGGAGTGGTTCAGCAGGTGGGGACCACAGACCACTTCTCAGTTCCTATGCTTCCTGGCTGATGTTTTGCTCACTTTTGAATGCTGGCGGTGCTTTCACTCTAGTGGTAGCATGAGACGGAGTCTACAACCCACACAAGTGGCTCAGGTAGTGCAGCTCATCCAGGATGGCACATCAATGCGAGCTGTGGCAAGAAGGTTTGCTGTGTCTGTCAGCGTAGTGTCCAGAGCATGGAGGCGCTACCAGGAGACAGGCCAGTACATCAGGAGACGTGGAGGAGGCTGTAGGAGGGCAACAACCCAGCAGCAGGACCGCTTCCTCTGCCTTTGTGCAAGGAGGAGCAGGAGAAGCACTGCCAGAGCCCTGCAAAATGACCTCCAGCAGGCCACAAATGTGCATGTGTCTGCTCAAACAGTCAGAAACAGACTCCATGAGGGTGGTATGAGGGCCCGACGTCCACAGGTGGGGGTTGTGCTTACAGCCCAACACCGTGCAGGACGTTTGGCATTTGCCAGAGGACACCAAGATTGGCAAATTCGCCACTGGCACCCTGTGCTCTTCACAGATGAAAGCAGGTTCACACTGAGCACGTGACAGACGTGACAGAGTCTGGAGATGCCGTGGAGAATGTTCTGCTGCCTGCAACATCCTCCAGCATGACCGGTTTGGCGGTGGGTCAGTCATGGTGTGGGGTGGCATTTCTTTGGGGGGCCGCACAGCCCTCCATGTGCTCGCCAGAGGTAGCCTGACTGCCATTAGGTACCGAGATGAGATCCTCAGACCCCTTGTGAGACCATATGCTGGTGCTGTTGGCCCTGGGTTCCTCCTAATGCAAGACAATGCTAGATCTCATGTGGCTGGAGTGTGTCAGCAGTTCCTGCAAGAGGAAGGCATTGATGCTATGGACTGGCCCGCCCGTTCCCCAGACCTGAATCCAATTGAGCACATCTGGGACATCATGTCTCGCTCCATCCACCAACGCCACGTTGCACCACAGACTGTCCAGGAGTTGGCGGATGCTTTAGTCCAGGTCTGGGAGGAGATCCCTCAGGAAACCATCCGCCACCTCATCAGTAACATGCCTAGGCGTTGTAGGGAGGTCATACAGGCACGCGGAGGCCACACACACTACTGAGCCTCATTTTGACTTGTTTTAAGGACATTACATCAAAGTTGGATCAGCCTGTAGTGTGGTTTTCTACTTCGATTTTGAGTGTGACTCCAAATCCAAATCCATGGGTTGATAAATTGGATTTCCATTGATTATTTTTGTGTGATTTTGTTGTCAGCACATTCAACTATGTAAAGAAAAAAGTATTTAATAAGATTATTTCTTTCATTCAGATCTAGGATGTGTTGTTTAAGTGTTCCCTTTATTTTTTTGAGCAGTATATTTAATATTAACAGTTAATTTTCCAGAGGGAAGCAAAAAAACAGAAACCCATTTAAACCAATATGGAGTAAACTGGAAAAAAATTCACAGATTTGTCTTAAGACAATTGAGCATGAGCCTTAAAAATACACAAATAATCAACATGTACCCATTAACTATTTACATGAAAATGTACCTTAACGTGTACTGAAGGCCTAGCACTACATTACCTGTAAACAAAAGTGAGTTATTACTAAAAAATAAAATCTACAACATTCATCAGTTCTTCAGCCATTCTTGAGCCTGCGACCAAAAACAAGCTACATATGGACAGTACCAAAACAATTTATCTCATGATTCTGTCTCTTCACATCAAAATCTGCAGAGTTGGGATGGTTGTATCCCCCATATATATAACATTCTACTGTTTACAATAATGTTGTTTAATAATTTAAAGTTTTGAATCTGGCGTCATTCTGTGTGTCAGTTTATAAACCATGTGCCATGGAATCAGTACATCGACAATCTCTTCCCAGCTATTTTGCAATCTATATGGCACAGCTGTAAATGTTTTGGTCCTTAATTATACTGGTGTACTTTTTTATATATCACATTTTTCTTTAACAAATGTGGTCTTTAATGCAGGGCCAGCAGACAAGATCCTTACCTCCTCCCCCTTCCACTTGCCTCTTCCATTTTTTTGTGTAGAGCAGACATATCCATATATTTTTATTAGCCTCATGTGTGACATATCTCCACCAGTCCTATTTATGATATAATTTACAAAGATTATACTGTTAAAAAAGGAAATCCCCAAAAAGTATGTTTTTTTTTAACAATTAGTATATTGGAGTTTAAACATAATATTTGTTCTGTCTTTTCTGGTGGATTAAACTGAAATTGCAACCAGCTTTCTTTGGCTTGTTTAAAAAAAATAGCGATAAAACAACCGAAAGCGAAAGGTTGTAATCTGAATAAAGGGGAAAAGGCCATTCTTGAACATGGGGTTAGACATTCTTACTAATCTGCTAGAGAAACAGTTCAGATTTATATTTAACTTTTGTATGACTGAAGCCTTCAGTGAGAGGTGTAATGCTTTAAATGTAATAATTTCTGCCCTCTGAATTAATATTTATTATATAAATAGACCTGTTTAATTTTGTCTGGCTTGCCGTTCCAAATAAAATGTCATATTTTTTCATATAATCATATCATTTCAAAAACAAGTCGCTAGGTGTAGGCAAGGCCATAAGCAAATAAGTAAACTGGGATATGACTAAAGAGTTAAATCAGGGTGATTTTTCCATAAATAGACAGGTAATTTCCTTTCCATGGTAGTAAGATCTTATCTATTTTTGCTAACTTTCTATTAAAATGTATTGTAGTGAGAATTTCTTTATTTTTATTGGTAAACGACACAGTAATGTAAAAGTACATTTTTTTTGTGATCCAATACGTAATATAGTACACATCATTTGGTTGTAATCCTTGAGGTTAGAAAAATGATCTAGATCCTCTATGAGGCTGTGGAGGGATCCAAATTGTGGATTTAAAAAAGAACATGAATCATCAGCGTACAATGATACCTTTGTTTTTAAGCCCTGGATTTCTAGCCCCTTGATATTATTGATGGATCTGATTTTAATAGCTAACATTTCGATGGCCATAATAAATAGATATGTCGATAATGGACAACCTTGTTTCACTCCTCTTGACAATTTCTGAGAAGTAGACATTACTTACTATTTTACACCTAGGATTACTATACATAACGTTAACCCATTGTATAAGATATTCCAGGCATTTCTACATACATTCCAGTTGTACTTTATCAAAAGCCTTTTCAAAGTCAGCTATGAATACCATGCCTGGTTTCCCCGATTTTTCATAAACTTCTATTGTTTCCAGTATTTGTCTTATATTATCTCCAATGTAAAAAACCTGTCTGATTAGGATGAATATCCGACAATACCTTTTTAATTCTATGCATTTTGCTAGAATTTTTGCATCACAACACTGAAGTGTAAGGGTGCTCCAATTTATTTTATGGACTGGATCTTTATATTTACCACTTGGGTCCTGTTTCAGTAAAAATTAAATCAGACCTTCTTCTTGAGTATCTGATAATCTACCATTTTTATAGGAGTGAATACAACATGCTAATAACTGTCCTCTGATTACAATGCCACACAGTCAGGTCAATCAAGGTGTGGATGGAGGACCACCAGATCAAGACCCTGTCATGGCCAGCCCAATCTCCAGACCTGAACCCCATTGAAAACCTCTGGAATGTGATCAAGAGGAAGATGGTTGGTCGCAAGCCATCAAACAAAGCCGAGCTGCTTGAATTTTTGCGCCAGGAGTGGCATAAAGTCACCCAAAATCAATGTGAAAGACTGGTGGAGGGCATGCCAAGATGTATGAAAGCTGTAATTGAAAATCAGGGTTATTCCACCAAATATTGATTTCTGAACTCTTCCTAAGTTAAAACATTAGTATTGTGTTGTTTAAAATGAATATGAACTTATTTTCTTTGCATTATTCGAGGTCTGACAACACTCATATTTTTTGTTATTTTGACCAGTTGTCATTTTCTGCAAATAAATGCTCTAAATGACAATATTTGTATTTTGAATTTGGCAGAAATGTTGTCAGTAGTTTATAGAATAAAACAAAAATGTTCATTTTACCCGAACTGTGGTATTTTATTTTTTTCTAAAGTGTATATCTCACTAGGTCAGCATATTTAACCCTTCATGTATCCACTAGCTCCAATATATCCATGATATTTGTGATGTCCTTAAGTTCTATGAGGGTGATAGTTTGTAGCGTGATTTCCTTTACGGTCTATTGAGGTATTTAAAACCGTATTATAATCTCCCACCATAATAATAGAGTCTTGTATTGTTTGTAGGCTTGACAAATTATTATATATATTTTCAAAGAAGCGTGACTCATCATAATTTGGACCGTATAGATTAATGAGACAAATCTGTATGGTCCAATAACATATTTAAAAGACTCCATATACCTTGCAGAGCTGTTTGGACAATTCGCACATTCGCATCAAAATTATTGTTAATTAATTTCTTCACCCCTTTTGAGTTTCTTTTCCCATGGGAGAATTATATTTCACCCCCCAGTCCTTTTTCCACACAACTTCATCTAAAATTGTTGAATGAGTTTCCTGTAAACAATAGATATTATATTCCTCTTTTAACCAGGTACATACTGATCGTCTTTTCTTATTATCTGCTAAGCCATTACAATTATAACTGGCTATACTTATTTCACCATTTACCATAATGAGACACAAGTTTCAATTATATTTATATGTTTATAAACTTACCAATAATAAGTACCATAACGATCGAGTGTCCGTATGATGATATTTGCACTGCTACTGAGTAAACATCCAATTGTTCTCCACTATTCCACCTGCTAAAACCTCCCCCCATCCCAAGTCGGGTTGTCGTCCCAGTGACGGGCATACCACCCCTGTCCACCTGGATCCTAGGGCCTTTGAGAGATTGGGACCCATCCTTTAAAAAGAACACACAGTGCCACCCACAGAACAGAAGCAGATTAACTGCCAAAAGCATTTCCAATGCCCTCACCTCGATTCTATTTTATAGTTATATTATATTTCCATAATTAACAAAATAATATATGTAATAATGTGAACAGTTCATACCTATAACCGGAATTGGCATTACAAAAAAAATACATTTTTAGCAAGCAATTATTATTTTGGCAAACAATTATTGTGATTTATCCTATATTGTCCCTAACATCATTACCCCATAGCAGCAGACGTGGGACAGGCACACACACACACACACACACACACACACACACACACACACACTTCCCCAAAAACAATCACAAGTACAGATGTTCCACCCCAGAGCCCAACTCAAGAGAAGACTTGATGTGCGAATGCATATACAATTGTAGCTGTTTGAGAAGGCATGCACAATTTTGCGAGAATGGGGAGATTTGATTAACCAATGTCAAGTCCTAGCTGATAGAGCTCAGATACACCCCTTTCCCCTGAAACACGCTGGTCCCCTGTTGTGACCCTTTTCCCAAGCATCTCTGTGCAGTTGGACCTTTTGATTATTTTGTGCCACCAGGGCAGGGGCACAATAATTTGCCCCCTCTCTGATTGGCCGAGTGTGACCACCTCCCAATGGGTTACTACAGCTTTTGTTGCCAGCACTGCCACTACCTGAGTGGGGGCACCCCACCAGAATTCCCACTGGCTAGGTACAAGGTCGTCAAGGTTCTCATTAGCAGCTTTGAGAAATGTCTTGCATATTATGCTCACCCATCCGTGGGCTTTGGCTTTGTTGGACCAACCCTGCCAGGCAGGCTCAAACTCTTGAGGGGGTGGTGTTGCTTTAGTGGGTATCTTATTGTGTTTATCTTTGTCTTGGCTGCGTATAGGATACTTGCAGTAGGCCTATAAAACAGATAAGGACTTCTCCTTAGTGTGTGGGTCGCTCAGGTGGGTTTCAAGGGTACAGGTGTGGGGACTGTTCCATCATGATAGGACAATAAATAAATAAACTATATGTGACCGACTGCCTTGATTCGGTCTTATGTAGCAACATTTGAAATTGTGTTTTTTTACGTTGGATAAAAGCAGAGACACAGAGCTACAAACTGGCATATCATACACTGCATCTGAGGAACAATGGGAAAGTAATTATGCTTTGAAAGTTGATAAACTTGTAACCTCACTTTTGGAAAATGGCCTTTGGATATTTTGGTACTTTCTGGAGAGCTCTCCTTTGTCTACACCCATTCAGCATTGTTCACAACCTCTTAAGCCAGCCCCACACATCTCTTTAAGAATTCACATGTGAGGTCATGTGCTAAACAGTGAGTAATGTAGTAAAGATTAAGAATAAAAGTAGTAGCCTACAGTGGTTCTTCCTGTAAAAGTTGTGTCATACTGCAGTACACCTGGCTGGCTGCCGCAGAATTATATGGCAAATTATTTAAGTGTCAGCCATTGTTGCCATTAATGCTAGTTAGTGCTAGTTTGACCACCAGAGGGTATCTTTGAAAAGCATTTGACTTTTTGTAATATTACTGTACTAGAGAATATAAAACCTTTTTTTGTAAGAACATAGTATATGGGATTGATTTTAAGAAATGTAGCTTAATTCATTTGATTCATATTATGTTGTTTCTATTCCAAGAAAAATGAAAAACGAAACCCTCAGGTTTACTCGTGACTGGTCGGGAATAGGTTAGTAAGAGCTAAATAATCCTAACATTTCTACACCCTAATTGTAGGCTAACCAATGCCCAAACGGAGATACAGTGAAAATAAAAATCTAATTGATTTATCAAGACCAGTCCCCATGCTTGTCCCAGAGCAGCGAAAAACGGTGCTGAAATAGCTGGCCACACACAGGTAGGCTATTGCTTCAAATCCTATTGCTTCTGTCTTCAATACTCTTTAACCTCTAGGGGACCCCTTCCCGTTCTTATCCCATTAACGGGATTGATTTTGACAACAGCCAGTGGAAAATCAGAGCGCCAAATTAAAAAACAGCTAAAATCTCATAATTCAATTCTCTCAAACAATCAACTATTTTACACCATTTTAAAGATAAGACTCTCGTTAATCCAACCACACTGTCCGATTTCAAAAAGGCTTTACGGCGAAAGCATAAAATTAGATTATGTTAGGACAGTTCCAACATAAGAAAAACCACACAGCCATTTTCCTAGCAAGGACAGTCATCACAAATACCAGAAATTCAGCTAAAATTATGCACTAACCTCTGACGATCTTCATCAGATGACACTCCTAGGACATTATGTTACACAATACATGTATGTTTTGCTCAACAAAGTTCATATTTATATCCAAAAACAGCATTTTACATTGGCGCGTAATGTTGAGAAATGTTTTCCCTCCAAACCCATCGGTGAATGAGCACAATGAGCACACATATTACAGAAATACTCATCATAAACTTTGATCAATATAGAAGTGTTATGCACAGAATTATAGATACACTTCTCCTAAATGTAACCGCTTTGTTAGATTTCAAAAAAGGTTCACGGCGAAAGCACAATTTGCAATAATCTGAGTACAGCCCAGAAGACACCAATAACAAGCAAACAGAAACCTGCCATCTTGGAGTCAATAAAACTAAGAAATTACATTATAAATATTCACTTACCTTTGATTATCTTCATCAGAAGGCACTCCCAGGAACCCCAGCTCCACAATAAATGTTAGATAAAGTTCATATTTATGTCCAAATAATCAATTTTGTTCACGCGTTAGGTTCACTATCCAAATCCACAATGCGCATGCTTACTTAGTCCAGACGAAAAGTCAAAAAAGTTATACTACAGTTTGTAGAAACATGTCAAATAATGTATAGAATCAATCTTTAGGTTGTTTTTATCATATATCTTGAATACAATTCCAACCGGACCTATCCGTTCTCTTTAGGAGTGAATATGAACTCAGCTTGCTCCCAAGTCCTTGCACGTGACTGAGCCCATGCCTTATAATGGGACACCTACTTCCTTGTGCTGTTATCCCCATCAAATTCACCATAGAATCTGCAAACACCGTTCTAAAGACTGTTGACATCTAGTGGAAGCTTTAGGAAGTGCAAAATGAACCCTAAGTCACTGTATACAGTCAAGGCAATCACTTGAAAAAACTACAACCTCAGATTATTCACTTCCTGCTTGACTTTTTCTCAGGTTTTTGCCTGCCATATGAGTTCTGTTATACTCACAGACACCATTCAAACAGTTTTAGAAACTTCAGAGTGTTTTCTATCGAAATCTACTAATAATATGCATATTCTAGTTTCTGGGCCAGAGTAGTAACCTGTTCAAATTGGATACGTTTTTCATCCGGCCGTGAAAATACTGCCCCCTAGCCCCAACAGGTTTTAAATGCCACAATGTCACAAATATTTGAACACACACACAATTCTTATAAATTTGAGAAGGGTAATAGGAGGTGATCTGCACATTAAACTGACATTCTTATTACTATATTCCACGCATTACTGTGTGTGTTTCGATCCTCTCTCTCTCACACACGTCCACGCACTTGCTGTCTTGACCTCTGAATCATTACGCGCACCTGTTAATCATTATGATTCATACCTGGACTCCATTACCTTCATAATTTCCTCCCCTTTATATCACTCGCCAATGTTCACTCACCAGTTGGCATTGTTCTTGTGTATCGGTGTTCTGCCTTATGTTAGTGTCGTGTTCTTGGTTTTGTTGTTTTATTAAAACGTTTCACCTGCACCTGCTTCAGAGTCACCGCCCCATCATTACAGAATACAGAATCATTACAGTGGAGTGAAGTGCTAATATTTAGTCAAATTTGAAGATATTGAATATTACGTTTTAACTTGAGGCATTCTTGAGGCATTCTGCACCGCTGTCTTTAATCCGTCATTTTCTGCAGCTGGTTTGTTTATGGTGCGCGCTTTGTGCATATTTGTTTATGCTCTGATTACATGCAAGTGTCTAGGACAGCAATTTACACATGATGTCTTTGGCCTTATATGAAAAACCTTACTTGGCAAAATATAGCTAGCTATATAGCTAGCTTTCCTTGCTTGTTGGTTAGCTACCTAGCCAACGTTAGTTCTCATCTGACTGGTATAACATTACGTTAGCTAGCTAGCTAGCAAGCTAGCTATCTAGCTAATCAAAACAAAACCACATTAATTGGCTAGCTACTTTTCTTTGCCAGTTTGTTAGCTAGCTAGCTTTCAGCTGACTGGTGTCAGTTTGTTTGCATTCATTGAATAAACTCAGCTTGAATACCACCATATAGCTAGCTATCTACAACAGCCTAGGTTTGTTCCCATATACTTCTTATGACTGGCAGCCTGGTGCAAGCAGCTGTGTTGTTGCAGAGCAACTGACCCGGTGTTAGAACTCTGAGCTTTGGCCAAAAAATACGTTAACATTGTCAGAAATGCTACAAAAAGGTACCACATCATTGGTTCTTAATGAACAAAAACAAGAATGTGAGAGCAATAAATTATACAAACGTATTCAGTTCGAAAGGTGGCAAGTCTAAAGGTCACACAAGTCTAAAGGTCTCGTTCTTATCTGATGCCTAAATATTGAGCTAGTTCTGGTAATGGTAAATCAGGTAATGGTTCTCGGTAACGGACATACGGCTCATGAAGAGAGGAGGGGAGTGTGCTGTGTACCTTCAATAAATGTGTATTAGCACCAAATCCCCAAATTCTGTTTTGGTTGCTATGGAGATACAAGCCAAAGAAAAAACTATTGGGCTGCCAAGCTGTTAATTAAAAATCCATGAATGTGAATGAAGACATCAAGACAATAGATAAACTAGTTACTGCAACCTGGCTACATCCAAACCAATAGTCCTGAGCTATATAACCCATGACAAAATCATAATTATAAAAGGGGTGGTTTGAGCCCTGAATGCTGATTGGCTGAAGGCCATGGTATATGAGAAAATCATTAATTGTCTCCACCAACACTGTGTATAGACAGCCGAGCCAGAACAATACCTACTTATCCAGTCACTACCTTGCCACCACCCGCTGAGTTCCTCCTGTGTCCTCTCCTCTCATTGCCAGTACAGTAGACTGCTTTCCACATTGCTAAAGACTGATTTGTCATTAATAATGGGTTGGTGGACTCCCTGACAAAAGCGCTGGAATTAAGAACTATAACTGCATAGTGGAAGGGATGCACATCCAATCTACAACCCTCCAAAGAAACACACAGCATCTTTAACCCAGATTCCTGGTCAGATTAATTGTGGAGGCTACTGCATGGCTCTGAGTTCCAAACTTACACGGAGAGTTTATCCTCTGAATATGAAATGGGTTAACTTCTCCCCAGTAATTGCGAGCCGTTCTTGTGAGGAAACACGACGCAACAATTAACCCGGAGAGTCAACCGCGCTGCCCCCTCTCGCAAGAGGCCCCTTGGATAGGCCTGTCTTCCACACGACACAAGCTAGCAGGCCACGATGCAACTAACAAGCAGAATACTAATGTGACTCGATGTGAAATAGGGCTTCCACAAAGCAGGACACGTCATCTCCCACAACATTACTCCGGTACCTTCGTGACCTACACTTCACAATGTGTCACAACATCTTGGTTCCTCTACTTTAAGGAAATAAAACAATAAAGAGTGACTCTTCACAACAGCAATCTTTAATTTTCTTTATTTCATGCAAAAGAAAATACAAGATAACTGACCCTTCTGTTCTGACAGCCCTCTCCTGGAAAGTAAAAATATGTCTGTTATTCATAATTTAGAACAAAAACATTACCATGTAAAGCTCTATGGCTGCAAGGCCAAGGGTTAGTTCTTTAAAATTATTATTATTATTTTTGTGTAATTTTTACCCACTTTTTCCTCCCCTATTTTGTGATTACGATCTTGTGTCATCACTACAACTCCCCAACGGGCTCGGGAGAGGCGAAGGTCGAGTCATGCGCCCTCCGAAAAATGATCCGCTTCTTAACACCCGCGCGCTTAACCAGCTGCACCAATGTGTCGGAGGAAACACTGTTCAACTGAGGTCCGAAGTCAGCCTGCAGGCACCCGGCCTGCCACAATGAGTCACTAGAGTGCGATGAGCCAAGTGAAGCCTCCCCAACCAAACCTTCCCCTAACCCGGACGACGCTGGGCCAATTGTGTGCTGCGCTATGGGACACCTGGTCATGGCTGGTAATGACACAGCCTGTGATCGAACCCCAGGCTGTAGTGACACATGAAAACACTCCGATGCAGTGTCTTAGACTGCTGTGCCACTCGGGAGGCCTAAGGGTTAGTTTTTATTCATTAGTCTCAATGTTCACCGGTCTTGAGGAAATATTTTTGAACTCTTCACATTGTATCCATTGAGTTTATTGAATGTACTTACGATTCAGTTTAAACACACCAGTAAGGCAAAATATTATAACTACTATTACCCTACAACTGGGAAGAAGGCTAAATAAAAACCATAGAGCCCATTAATACAGAGTACCTATTACAGCACCATTATATAACTGATAAAGTAAATGTTTGATGTAAAAAACTGTTTATATCAGGTTGCCAATGGTTGGCATTGGTTGCCCAGGTACAATAAACGGAATGACATATTTTTGTTCAATCTGGTGATGGGAGCACGGTTGTCTTCAGCATGAGCTGCTTGTTAAACTGTTTTTGTTCAATGTTTTGTTGATGCTCATTGAAATTAAGTGACATTTTTTTTTGTAGTGACAAGCATTTAAACCAAAATAATTACTGGTTTTCGAGTAAAACACAAGTGAACCAAAAAGCTTGTGGATAGTGGGATAACTTTTGGAGGAACACATCTATAGCATACAAACAAGTTGCATCCCCGTAAAAAATATTCATAACTAAATGTACATTAGTATAGCAATTATTTCATTGTAAAACCCCATATGAGATTTATCCTACATCATGATCAAAGAACCCATTTAAGTATTAAGAACGATTAAAGTATTAAATTCATATATTTTTATTTGTGTGATCATCTAATGTACATATTAATAGGGAGCTTAGTTAAGCACCAAAATTAGCATTTTTCCATCTCTCTGGATTGTCTGTTTGCTTATCTGCCAGTCTGCTCCATTCCTTCATTAATTTATCAATTTACTCTGCTCTATTGCAGATGAAAAAAAAAATCCATAGTTAATTGTCATATTATTTTTTTATTCACCAGAGACCTGGCTAGAGCCTCCTGAGTCCCATTCTTACTGGCAAGCGTAACATTCCTCATCATTATGGGTTAAGATCACTTGAAAATATATTTATCTTCTTTATATATTAACTTTGAAGGCATCGGGGTTTTCATTTCTATCATTTTTGTTCCGGCATGGTAGAGCATCTGTTGCCCCACAAAAATGGACAGAAAGAATGCCCTCATTTAAATAAAGGGCATCTCTCCAAGCTGCACTTTGGAAAAGGGCAGAGAGTTGGAAGCTACACTAAATAACTAGTGAACTAACAAACTGTTAACATACAAATTAATTAACTAACTAGCTAACAAATGAAATAACTAACTAGCGACTAACTAACTGACTGGCTGACTTACTATTTTCAGCACTTTGGAATTTTGCTGGCTTTAATTCATCCAGGTTTACTATGTTTGTTTAAACTTCATACAGTATGAGTTACTGTTTATGAGATGGAGCCAACGAAAAACATGACGCGAGAATATTTCTAAAAGAGGATTAGATGGCTGAAGGACTGGGAAAAAGGCTCTGTAGGCACAACAACCACTAGAACAGTCCCCCCCAACGTTACAAATATTTTCACCTGACCCTCCCCTTGAACTGTAAAATACATTGAACACCCTCCCCCCATTTATAAACACACCGACCCTGTGTTTATAAACGTCGATATCTACTTTGCTTTTGTGGCACAGTCGATGCCACGCAGGGCTATGGGCCAGAAGGTTGAGGGTTCGCCGACCACCACAGAGGAGCTCACTCACTCTCCCTGCCTGTTTTATTAGCTTACTTCACATCAGAGCCAGTTGCAGACAATGATGAGCTAGGAGGAAGTCTGATTTTTAACATTTTGATGCCATATTTAGAATTATATAAAATATATGCAACAAATTATTCAGCAACAGGTTTCTGTGCCAATGCACCACACAACAAATAAACAAAACATACCGACTTCGGGCACTTCAATATCATGCTTTGTATTTTCAACACCACAATGAATATACTGTGTCAATCTCAAAAAAAAAAAGAAAACACAACCCTCCCTATCTTGTAGGCTTACCCAGTATTGAACGCTTGGCTTGACATTCTCTGAATGTCATTAAATGTTTTGGTATTTGTAACAGATGTCTCTTTCCATTCATCAAATTGCTGCTGCAGCTTGGATTGATTCATTGTATTTGTCCGGGGAAAAAAATACATACATTGCCTTCGGAAAGTATTCAGTCCCCTTGACTTTTTCCACATTTTGTTATGTTACAGCCTTATTCTAAAATGGATTTAACAAAAAAATCCTTAGCAATCTACACACAATACCCCATAATGACAAAGCGAAAACAGGTTTTTAGAAATTGTTGCACATTTAGTAAAAACAAAAACAGAAATACCTTATTTACTTAAGTCTTAAGACCCTTCGCTATGACCCTCGAAATTGAGCTCAGATGCATCCTGTTTCCATTGATCATCCTTGAGATGTTTCTACAACTTGATTGGAGTCCACCTGTGGTAAATTCCATTTGATTGGAGATCATTTGGAAAGGCACACACCTGTCTATATATGGACCCAGTGCATGTCAGAGCAAAAACCAATCCATGAGGTCAAAGGAATTGTCCTTAGAGCTGCGAGACAGGATTGTGTCAAGGCACAGATCTGGGGAAGGGTACTGTGAATAGGTAGTGCACATAAAAACAACTTTTAAGGTTAAATTCCAAAATAAAATTTAAATGGGTTTCCATCCCATTCAGTTAAACGGGTTCCATCCCATTTTCAAGTCTAGGCCTACTGAAAGTTTTGTCACAAACATTTTTGCAAAGGTATAGTGAATGTGCTAACTCTGGTATTGGCACGGGCTGTCACACCAACCTTTGCTTTGGCTCCCCCCGCCAGTCCAGCTCAGGCATTCGGCGTCGCCGGCCTTCTAGCTGCTGCCAAACCTGCTGCTGGCAAACGGCCTTCACTCATCAATCCCAGATTTGTCTCGTCATCATTACACACACCTGGTCCCAATCCCCACTCTATCACTGTATATATACTCCCTCTGTCATTTGTCTTTGTCGGTCATTGTAAATGTTGCTAGTTTTCCAGAGAGGAATCTCTCCTATTATTTTCTGAGTACTTTATTATTTTGCACTTTGGGATTCGTCCCACTTTTATTTTTTTATTTATTTATTTCACCTTTATTTAACCAGGTAGGCAAGTTGAGAACAAGTTCTCATTTACAATTGCGACCTGGCCAAGATAAAGCAAAGCAGTTCGACAACATACAACAACACAGAGTTACACATGGAATAAAACAAATATACAGTCAATAATACAGTAGAAAAATAAGTCTATGTACAATGTGAGCAAATGAGGTGAGATAAGGGAGGTAAAGGCAAAAAAAGTCCATGGTGGCAAAGTAAATACAATATAGCAAGTAAAACACTGGAATGGTAGATTTGTAGTAGAAGAAAGTGCAAAGTAGAAATACAGATAATGGGCTGCAAAGGAGCAAAATAAAATAAATAAATACAGTAGGGGAAGTGGTAGTTGTTTGGGCTAAATTATAGATGGGCTATGTACAGGTGCAGTGATCTGTGAGCTGCTCTGACAGCTAGTGTTTAAAGCTAGTGAGGGAGATAAGTGTTTCCAGTTTCAGAGATTTTTGTAGTTCGTTCCAGTCATTGGCAGCAGAGAACTGGAAAGAAAGACGGCCAAAGGAGGAATTGGCTTTGGGGGTGACCAGAGAGATATACCTGCTGGAGCGCGTGCTACAGGTGGGTGCTGCTATGGTGACCAGTGAGCGGAGATAAGGGGGGACTTTACCTAGCAGGGTCTTGTAGATGACCTGGAGCCAGTGGGCTTGGCGACGAGTATGATTGAGGGCCAGCCAACGAGAGCGTACAGGTCGCAGTGGTGGGTAGTATATGAGGCTTTGGTGACAAAACGGATGGCACTGTGATAGACTGCATCCAATTTGTTGAGTAGAATGTTGGAGGCTATTTTGTAAATGACATCGGCGAAGTCGAGGATCGGTAGGATGGTCAGTTTTACGAGGGTATGTTTGGCAGCATGAGTGAAGGATGCTTTGTTGCGAAATAGGAAGCAAATTCTTGATTTAACTTTGGATTGGAGATGTTTGTGAGTCTGGAAGGAGAGTTTACAGTCTAACCAGACACCTAGGTATTTGTAGTTGTCCACATATTCTAAGTCAGAACTGTCCAGAGTAGTGATGCAGGACGGGCGGGCAGGTGCAGGCAGCGATCGGTTGAAGAGCATGCATTTAGTTTTACTTGTATTTAGGAGCAGTTGGAGGCCACGGAAGGAGAGTTGTATGGCATTCAAGCTCGTCTGGAGGGTTGTTAACACAGTATCTAAAGAAGGGCCAGAAGTATACAGAATGGTGTTGTCTGCGTAGAGGTGGATCAGAGACTCACCAGCAGCAAGAGCGACATCATTGATGTATACAGAGAAAAGAGTTGGCCCAAGAATTGAACCCTGTGGCACCTCCATAGAGACTGCCAGAGGTCCGGACAACAGGCCCTCCGATTTGACACACTGAACTCTATCAGAGAAGTAGTTGGTGAACCAGGCGATGCAATCATTAGAGAAACCAAGGCTATTGAGCCTGCCGATGAGGATGTGGATATTGACAGAGTCGAAAGCTTTGGCCAGGTCAATGAAAACGGCAGCACAGGATTGTTTCTTATCGATGGCGGTTACGATATCGTTTAGGACCTTGAGCGTGGCTGAGGTGCACCCATGACCAGCTCTGAAACCAAATTGCATAGCGAAGAAGGTGCGGTGGGATTCGAAATGGTTGGTAATCTGTTTGTTGACTTGGCTTTCGAAGACCTTAGAAAGGCAGGGTAGGATGGATATAGGTCTATAGCAATTTGGGTCAAGAGTGTCCCCTCCTTTGAAGAGGGGATGACAGCAGCTGCTTTCCAATCTATGGGAATCTCAGACAACACGAAAGAGAAGTTGAACAGGCTAGTAATAGGGGTTGCAATAATTTCGGCAGATAATTTTACAAAGAAAGGGTCCAGATTGTCTGACTTGTAGGGGTCCAGATTTTGCAGCTTTTTCAGAACATCAGCTGAATGGATTTGGGAGAAGGAGAAATGGGGAAGGCTTGGGCGAGTAGCTGTGGGGGGTACAGTGCTGTTGACTGCAGTAGGGGTAGCCAGGTGGAAAGCATGGCCAGCCGTAGAAAAATGCTTATTGAAATTCTCAATTATAGTGGGTTTATCGGTGGTGACAGAGTTTCCTATCCTCAGTGCAGTGGGCAGTTGGGAGGAGGTGTTCTTATTCTCCATGGACTTTACAATGTCCCAGAACTTTTTTGAATTTGTGTTGCAGGAAGCAAATTTCTGCTAGAAAAAGCTACTCTTAGCTTTTCTAACTGCCTGTGTATATTGGTTTCTAACTTCCCTGAAAAGTTGCATATCACGGGGGCTGTTTGATGCTAATGCAGAACGCCATAGGATGTTTTTGTGTTGGTTAAGGGCTGTCAGGTCTGGGGAGAACCAGGCGCTATATCTGTTCCTGGTTCTACATTTTTTGAATGGGGCATGCTTATTTAAGATGGTGAGGAAGGCATTTAAAAAAAATAACCAGGCATCCTCTACTGACGGGATGAGGTCAATATCCTTCCAGGATACCAGGGCCAGGTCGATTAGAAAGGCTTGCTCGCTGAAATGTTTCAGTGAGCGTTTGACAGTGATGAGTGGAGGTCGTTTGACCGTAGACCCATTACGGATGCAGGCAATGAGGCAGTGATCGCTGAGATCTTGGTTGAAAACAGCAGAGGTGTATTTAGAGGGCAAATTGGTTAGGATGATATCTATGAGGGTGCCAGTGTTTACGGCTTTGGGGTGGTACCTGGTGGGTTCATTAATTTGTGTGAGATTGAGGGCGTCACGCTTGGATTGCAGGATGGCTGGGGTGTTAAGCATGTCCCAGTTGTTCACCTAGTAGCACGAGCTCTGAAGATAGATGGGGGGCAATCAGTTCACATATGGTGTCCAGAGCACAGCTGGGGGCCGAGGGTGGTCTATAGCAGGCGGCAACGATGAGAGACTTGTTTTTAGAGAGATGGATTTTTAAAAGTAGAAGTTCAAATTGTTTGGGTACAGACCTGGATAGTAGGACAGAACTCTGCAGGCTATCTCTGCAGTAGATTGCAACACCGCCCCCTTTGGCCGTTCTATCTTGTCTGAAAACGTTGTAGTTAGGGATGAAGATTTCAGAGTTTTTGGTGGACTTCCTAAGCCAGGATTCAGACACGGCTAGGACATCCGGGTTGGCAGAGTGTGCTAAAGCAGTGAATAAAACAAACTTAGGGAGGAGGCTTCTAATGTTAACATGCATGAAACCAAGGCTATTACGGTTACAGAAGTCATCAAAAGAGAGCGCCTGGGGAGTAGGAGTGGAGCTAGGCACTGCAGGGCCTGGATTCACCTCTACATCACCAGAGGAACAGAGAAGTATAAGGATAAGGGTACGGCTAAAAGCTATAAGAATTGGTCGTCTGTGATGTCCGGAATAGAGAGAAAAAGGAGCAGGTTTCTGGGGGCGATAAAATAGCTTCAAGGTATAATGTACAGACAAAGGTATGGTAGGATGTGAGTACAGTGGAGGTAAACCTAGGCATTGAGTGATGATGAGAGAGATATTGTCTCTAGAAACATAATTGAAACAAGAAGATGTCATAGTGTGGGTGGAGGAACTGAGAGGTTGGATAAGGTAAAATGAGCAGGGCTAGAGGCTCTACAGTGAAATAAGCCAATAAACACTAACCACAACAGCAATGGACAAGGCATATTGACATTAAGGAGAGGCATGCTTAGCCGAGTGATCAAAGGGTCCAGTGAGAGTTAGATAGCTAGCCGAGCCATAGGTAGCAAGCTGGTAGAAGATGGAGGAGGTCTGTTTTTAGCCACCTCGTGCGATTCCGTCTGTAGATTAGTGGGGTTCCGTGTGGTAGGGGGGACCAGTCCAATTGGCACAATAGTTAGTTATAGTGGCCCAAGAAAATTGTCCGATAGACCTATTCAGATAGCAGCCGATAAGACAGCTAACGATTAGCGGGCCGCAGATGGGCATTCAGGTTACGTCGCGACGGAGGGGCCAGTTGGATAACTCCCTCGGGCAGATAACGTCGGTGGTCCAGTCGTGAAGGCCCGATGGGGCTCCGCATCGGCAGTAAAACGGGTCCGGATAGGTGATTGTAGCCCAGGAGAGGCTGATGGAACTCTTCAGCTGGCTAGCTCCGGAATAATTGATGTTAACTCCGGGACCAACGTTGCCAATAGTCACTCAGGTAGCAGCTAGCTAGCGGCAAGATCCAGGTGTAAACGTCCAGAGCCTGCGGTAGAAATCCGGGGATATGGAGAGAGAATAGGTCCGGTAAGCTCTGGTCTGAGTCGCGCTGTACAAAAATTGGCGATAGCTTTTCGAGCTAATGGATAGGTGAGGACCGCTAACCGTGGCTAGCTGAACTCCAACGTTAGCCAGTGAACTGGCTAACCTCTGGCTAGCTTCTGTTGTGAATTTCAGATTTGAGGTAAATAATACTTTTATTTTTGTTGCAGGAGAGTGTTTTGAGGTTGAGTTTTTAGAAGAAAAAAAATATGTAAAAAGATATGCGAAGAAAATATGTAAATATATATATACACACGGGACACGACAAGAGGAAGACGTCTGAACTGCTACGCCATCTTGGGAATGTGTATATGGTGCTTTAATCAATTCAGTAGTTCTAAACCTGTGACTGCCTTCTGCCTCCTGCCTACTCCTCTCTACACTTGTGACAGAATGACCGACCCAAGAGAACAAGAAGTAGCAGGACATCCCGACCTCTCCGCTTAGGAAGTTCCTATAGTACGACTCGTGCCCGGTGCACTTCGGGACTGCCATGGACGAGGTGCTCCGGACTGTACGCCAGCTGCTGGCTACACCATCACCTTCCCAGCTCCCAGCAGTCGTTCCAGCCACCCCACCACCATCTACATCACCGGTCCAATCAGCAACGTCCACCTGTCCCTCCCGGAGCGGTTATACTGCACCCCAGCTAACTGTAGGGGGTTTCTCCTGCAGTGTGACCTCCACCTTGCCCGACAGCCTCCGAGAGGGACAAGGTGGCCTTGGTGATCTCAGTGCTGACAGGCGGGGCTCTGGAGTGGGTGCACGCCGTCTGTGAGAGGGACGGTCCAGAAATGCAGTCCTATGAGCGCTTCACCCAACTCTTCCGTGCCGTATTCCACCACCCTACAGAGGGCCGAGAGGGAGGTGAGCGTCTACTCCGTCTATGCCAGGGGTCCAGGACAGCGTCTGAGTACACTCTGGATTTCCGGACGTTGGCTGCGCCCACTGGCTGGAACAACCAGGCCCTGTTGACGGTTTTCCGCAGCGGGCTACAGGCGGATGTCCAGACCAAGCTGGCCTGTCATGATGAGGACCTCACGCTGGACCAGCTCATCGCTTTGGTCATCCGCCTGGATAATCTCCTACGTGCCCGTCGTTGCCCATCCCGGGGGTTCGGGTCTCTCCCAGGAACCTCCAGTGAGACTGAGCCCATGGAGGTAGGCACGACGCACCTTCCCCCAAAGGAACGTCAACATCAACAGGGTCTCTGCTCCTACTGCGGGGAGTCGGACCACCCCTGGAACACCTGTCCCAGAAGGAGAACCAGGCGACAGGCCGAGCAGCGCACCTGCACCTTCCCAGGTAGGCGTGGACATGCCTTGCTCCTCTCTGTCCACCCAGCCCGTCCTCCTTCCTGTCACCTTCCCGGACTATCCTGGCCCCCCACTGAGTCCTGCCCTAGTGGACTCAGGTTCTGCATGCAATTTCCTAGACCGCTCAGTAGCCTTATCATTACGCATTCCTCTAGTTGCTTTACAACCCCCTATCCCTTTCCATGCCCTAGACAACCGTCCCCTAGGAACAGGACTGGTATGCCAGACCACGATTCCCAATTCCCTCACAGTTGCTCACAACCACCATGAATGCATCACTCCTCATCTTAGGCTCTCCTGCACACCCCATAGTTTCAGGTTTCCCCTGGTTACAGTTGCATAACCCCAGGATATCGTGGACAGAGAGGAGGTTGTTGGGTTGGTCGCAGGAGTGTCAGGGGAGGTGTCTCTCTGTGTCTATCTGTGCCACCTCCATGGAAAGTCTGGACCAGGCCACCCACGTCCCTATCCCGGAGGAATACTGGGACCTACAGGTAGCTTTTTTGAAGACTCGTGCCACGTGCCTGCCCCCTCATTGCCCATGGGACTGCACTATCGACCTACTCTCTGGTTCTACCCTCCTGCGGGGGCACATCTACCCTCTCTCGCATGCAGAGACCGAAGCCATGGAGGTCTACGTCCAGGAGGCGCTGGCCCAAGCATTCCTCCGTCTGTCCATCTCTCTGGCCTTCTCCAGCTTCTTTTTTGTGAAGAAGAAGGACGGAGGTCTCCGCCTCTGTATCGATTACCAGACACTGAATAAGGCAACTGTTAAATTCAGTTATCCCCTGCCTCTCATATCCACTGTTATTGAACAGATGCACGGTGCTCAGTACTTTACCAGGCACTACGAACACAGGGTATTGCCCTACAGCCTGACAAATGCACCCTCTGTGTTTAAATCCTTCATTAACAAGGTGTTTAGAGACATGTTGGGTCACTGTGTAGTGGTGTACATAGACGACATCTTGGTGTACTCCACTACACGCGAACAACATGTCAGGTCCGTTTTGGAGAGGCTGTACGCCATGGCGGAGAAATGCCTTTTCTTCCAGCAGGGGGTCTCCTTCCTGGGCTATCGGATATCCACCATGGGAGTGGAGATGGAAGAGCAGAGGGTCAGTGCAGTACGGTCGTGGCCTGTTCCACCCAACATAAAGGCGGTGCAGGGCTTACTACGTTTTGCCAACTATTTCAGGGGCTTCATTAGGGGTTTTAGCACAGCGGTGCCCACTCTCACCTCCCTCCTGAAGGGAGGTCCTCGACAGCTGTGCTGGACTGAGGAGGCCAACAAAGCCTTCCGTGCGCTCAAGGAACGTTTTACGAACGCACCTGTTCTGGCTCATCCTGACCTGTCTCTGCCCTTCATCGTGGAGGTGGATGTCTCCGAGGTTGGAGTAGGGGCTGTTCTCTCCCAACGCACTGGATCACCGCCTAAACTCCATCCATGCGCCTTCTACTCACGGAAGCTGTCTCCGGTGGAACGGAATTAGACGTGGGGGATCTTGAGTTGCTGGCCGTCAAGAAGGCGCTGAAAACATGGCGGCACTGGCTGGAGGGTGCTTAACACCCATTCCTGGTTTGGACGGACCACCGGAACCTAGAGTATATTCGAGCAGCAAAGTGGCTGAACCCACGTCAGGCCAGGTAGGCCCTATTCTTTGCCAGGTTTGACTTTACCCTCTCCTACCGGCCGGGATCTAAGAACGTCAAGGCCGATGCGTTGTCCCGGGTGCATGACACAGAGCATTGGAGGGAGAAAGTGACACCCATTATTTCCCCTGTCCCAGCTCCTGTCATGTGGAATGTGGACGCAGACATCCATTGAGCCCTGAGACAGGAGCCCTCACCTGCCCACTGTCCCGAGGGACATACCTACATGCCCTCTGATGTGGGGGCTATACCCGGGTGCCCCGACACAGCACCTGGGCACACACAGCACCTGTGTCGGGGCACCCTGGTATAGCCCGTACTATTGACTGTTTCTCCGCCAAGTACTGGTGGCCCACCTTGGCCCAGGATGTCCGGGTTTAAGTCTCTTCCTGCTCCACCGGCGCACAGAGCAAGACACAGAGACACCTCCCCTATGGCAAACGCCACCCGCTGTTGGTTCCACAACAACCCTGGTCCCATCTCTCCATGGACTTTGTCACAGACCTTCTCCCTCGCAGGGGCACACAACCATCTTGGTCGTTGTGGACCAGTTTTCCAAAGCCTGTGGTTTGATTCCTCTGCCTGGTCTCGCTAAGGCCGTGGTCCTCAGTTCACCTCCCGTGTCTGAAAGGCCTTCATGGAACGCCTAGGGGTCACGGTCAGCCTCACCTCCGGCTACCGTCCCCAATCTAATGGGCAGGTGGAAACGGTAAATCAGGAACTGGGTAGGTACCTTCCTAGGTACTGTCAGTACCGGCCAGGGGAGTGGGCTGGATTTCTGCCTTAGGCAGAATACGCACAAAACTCCCTCCGTCACTCTTCCACTAACTTAACACCCTTTCAATGTGTTCTAGGCTATCAGCCAGCCCTGGCACCCTGGCACCGGTGTCAGATCGAGGCTCCTGCGGTGGACAATTGGTTCTGGTGCACCAAGGAGGTATGGAACACAACGCATACCCGTCTCCAGCGCGTCATCCTCCGGCAGAAGGTGCAGGCCTATCGTCCCGCAGTGTGGCCCCGGTATTTCACCCCGGTGACAGGGTCTGGCTTTCTACGAAAGACCTGCCCCTCCGCCTGCCATGCCGGAAGCTGAGTCCGTGGTTTGTGGGGCCGTTCAAAGTCCTGAGGAGAGTCAATGAGATGACGTACAGATTACAGCTCCCCGTCAATTACCGTATCTCACCCTCATTTCATTTATCTCTCCTCAGGCTGGTAGCATCTGGTACCTTGGCTAGTGCTGGACCCCACAATGCACCTCCCCCTCCCTTGGACGTCGAGGGGGCCTCGGCGTACTCCGTCCGCAGCCTGTTGGAATCACGGCGTCATGGGGGGTCGCTCCATTACCTGGTTGACTGGGAGGGGCGCGGTCCCGAAGAGCGGTGCTGGGTTCCGGCGCAGAACGTCCTGGACCGTTCTCTCATTCAGGACATCCACAGGCATCATCCCGACCGACCCGCACCGCGTCTCCGGGGTCGTCCCCAAGGTCGGCGGCGCCCTGCTGCTGGAGCAGCGCCTCGGGGTGTACTGTCACACCAGCCTTCGCTTTGGCTCCCCCTCCTGTCCAGCTCAGGTGTTCGGCGCCGCCGGCCTTCTAGCTGCTGCCGAACCTGTTCACTCATCAACCGATTATTTTTATTTGTCAAATGGCAGCCAAGCATGGATCATCATGTCACCAGAATATGACCCTCGATATTTATTGAAAGAAGCATCAACCTTATCACTGTGCACTTTCACCACCCCGTGAAATTCATCATAACTTATTTCATCTGTAGTCTAATAACTGCATGCTTTCCCATGTGGTGCCATTTTGTATCAGATATGTAGGCTACTTCAATCACATAAAAAGGTTGGATGGAAACTTGGTTAATGTCAAGCCATTTTGAGGATGCTGGAATTATGCAACGTGTGCACACCTACAGGAGACTTTTGAAGTATCCTAATCAGATTAAAACATTGTGACTAGTTGTGGTTATGCCTCATATAAAAGGTAATACATTTTAAAAGTTAAATTATAAATATCTGCGCTATAGTGAAGCGATAGGTTCTAGGTGCGAGAAAAATAGAAACTCAGACTGGTAAAGAGGCAGAGCATGTCTTAAGCTTTCCTGAGTAACCGAGCCTGCCGGGAGCATATGTGGCCACATTATTATAGGACGATTTGGGAGAATGATGATCTGCAACAGACAGCACATTCAGTATCAGAAGTAAAAATACATCCAGACTGGCTACTGTGCCTTTCTAGACATTATAAACTGTACAGAGTAGACCCACAACTGATCCAAATCAAATGAAACATTCAAATGTTTTGCATTGTTATTCAAATTACATTTCCACTGTAGCCTAGAGTAGAATGTTGTACTCACTTGAAAACAATAATGCAATTATTCATTGCATTGTGGTGTTATAGGTCGTCTAGGTAGGATAATTGTATTGTCCCTAAACAAGATCAATAAGGGACATTTTTTTAGCTGTGTGTCTCATGTCTTCACTGTTCTTTCATGCGCAATGATGCACCTGGCCTCTCCGCTGCCTATCAGCTATTCCTATTTGTTCTTGTCAATTCGTATTCAAAGTTAATTCAGCTTTGAATGTTTTATGCGAGGTATGATTACTAGTTAGCGTATTGCAGATCTGGACAAATGATCCACCTACCACTGTTGTCACTCTGAATGGTGGATAGAGGGCAGGATAAACTGTTACACTGGTAGACTATACTGACCTGTGATATAGTAAAAGTTAGTACATGGAAAAGCCTAGTGCATAAGGGAAATACCAAAACACCTTGATATAGGGGAGGCGCATGCAAGCACATGAGGAAATTTGGTTAGGATGGAAGAAATGTTATAGCCTAGTAAAACCTGCAAAAGAGCTAATGTAAACCAGGGAAAAAACTCACTACCCTCCCTGTGCCCAATAAAAAAAAATACAACCCTCCAAGCCTAGCATATTTCGGACCCCCCCAAACAGTTTTTATTTGTGGAGGGCTGAAACAAATACAGGCTGTGATTCAATCCAACACAGATTAACGCACAGTAGACATTTAAAGGCAATTTCCCACATGTTCACAGAGATTACACTCAATGTAAACGTTGCAGTTGCCGGCTCAAGCAGAAATCACCTTTAAAGCAATTGCAGTGCACAGGTTCTTTATCTGCGTCTGTTTAAATCTTGGTGTGCGATCTATCTAGGGAATCTTATTTAAATAATTCATTTATAATCAGAATACCTGCTTTCAGTGTAGAACCATTTTGCAATGGATAACAGTAACATTAAATAGTTACATGCATTATGGGGATTTTATCATTGCTGTGCTGGTCAACAGTATTATTTTAGCTTCACCCTGTGCCTTTGACTGCATCACAACCGTGCTTAAGTCCCCCACAACGCACACCTTCTCGCGTCCCATCGCATTGTCAAACTTTAACTATATACTGAACATATTTTCAAGGAGAGTCGTTGCACAATTTTGAGCAAGAGGTTCTCTGTGTCCATAGCCCCCACAACATGGAAGGAGGTGAGACATTCATCACTATGCGCCATGGAGAGGCTTTTGGAAAGGCTTTTGATTGACTACTGTGGTGGTTTTCATCTGAATGCATGTAATCCCTGCAGCTCCCAGACCTCTCCCTTGAGTATGGTACATCTATTGAATGAATGATGGCTCCCTGCACCCTTGATCAAAACTTCTCGATCCCTAATTAAACCTCCCCTACTTGCCACTCACTCTGAAAACTCCACTACTGACTACGTACGCAGCTGTGATATTATTAAGTTAAGGAATAGTTTAATTGGAAAACACTTAGTGTTTGGTTTCCCGAACCCAGATTGAGCCTGCTCTTGAATAGGCAGCATACACAATGGAGAATCTCCACTGAAAGTGCTTTATCTAGGTGCTCTGAATATCAGGGTACAGGAGCTTTAGGGTTGGGCACAAATGCTTAACCACACCTGAATGCCCTGCTGTGTTACAGGATGCAGGCTTTCAGTAAAAAATGGAAGTGCTGAGGCTAGATTTCTGCTACTGCTGATACACTCCCTTTGTGTTGGCTGGGCAATGAATTATGACTTGGATGCAGGCTAATTATATAATCAAAAATGTTCCCAGAATCAGTTTATATGGCGCTCTAGGGAATATGGACAATCTATTAAAGCAGGTTTTGCATGTGATCAATAAAGGCTTGTTTTTTTTTACACACTCCCTTTTCAATGTTAGGTCAATTGATGATTGATGCGTCTGTAAAGGTACACCGCTATCAAAGCACTATCAACATGCCTAGATTATGTTATGCTGGCTCCAGGGTTGAGCAAGTATCTAGACATATGCTTTTTGCTACTGAAGCATCGAGGCTGATTAAAGGTAATTGGACAACAGAGGGGAAAGAAAATGAGTAAAATAAGGAGACATTGCGGTGTCTTCCACCCTATGGACTATTTGTGAGGTGAGAACATAATTGACATTTCACTACTGCATGTCTTTAACTGTAGCACTTATTCTAAGGTATTGAAATACATTAAGTTCTACCTGGTCTCATGTCTTGTAGTCAGTCCTATATTGACCTCAAATTCATACTATTTTCCAGATAATTACTTTTTGGTAAAATATCACAAAGGCACATTTCTGACAAAAGACAAGTAAATAATACGTTATTATTGTGAAATGGCCATTTTACTTTGTAAATTTTAAGCAAATACATGGACTATCGTTGAAGCATACATCCCTATCATCCACTGTACATTTAGCTTCTTTAGAAACACAGCGCAGTGGACGTTTCCTTCCATTTTCACCGACCAATTCTTTGTCATGCACTGGCTGACCATGGTATACCGGTGTTATCAGGGGTGAAACTATATTTCATTTATTACCCGTACGTGACACCCAAGTGCGCGCACGCATTTTTTTGAATACTACCAAAATGGCAGGCTAGCCTATCTCTGCTGACACTGACAAACAGATCAATAAAAACGACGTTGTCTGAGACATATAATCGGCCTTCGAAAAGGGGAGACACAAATACAATATGACGTCCATCTAACCTGAAGGAGGAAATTATTGTCCAAAAACAAACAAAAGTGGCACTGACCCAATGATGAAGACAGTGAATATGCACACTCCCAGGGGATATGGCAGATGTTCTCCGCTGGTGCAAATAAGTTAAGAATTTTGATAGGCTAGCTAAAAGAGATTGGAGTCTTTATATTGTCGTCTCTTTACAGCAATAGCCATTTGCTTTCCAAACAATTTTTCTGTAATTGTACTGTATTTTTTAATATTGCGGTATGCCTGTGTGTTGGATTTTCACTGACAGTTGCAACTCAACAATAATCTATTTGCGCGCTGCCCAAATTGCGGGCCCTTCTGACCAATCGTGTTTTTTTTTAATTAGGCTATATCATTTTGCCAATTTAATTACATTTACTTTAGGGAAAGCTTCCCCTAGCCTTAAGCACACGCCGCCTAAGCCTTTCAATGTGGCATAAACCCAACCAGTCAAACAATCACTTAACAAAGGGCGCTCATGTAGGCTACCCGCGCACATTCTGTATTAATTGTGATAATCTCACGTTTTACAGGTATGGAGTAACCCCACTATTTATTTTGCCAGGACGCTGTACCAGACATTACCGCCTTACTTTCACCCCTGGGTGTTATCATTAATTGACAACTGATGGGCCAAAATGAATGCCATTACTATAAAATTAGCACCATTACACTCAGATGCAAGAGGATTTCTCTTTAGTGTTAGTAGGCAAACAGGGCCCATGTTATCATGGATGCTGTTTCAGCGTTCAAATCTCTCTTCTCTTTCCCCCTTTCTCCGTGGCTGTCATTAAACATGCTCTTTCTCAGCCATCTTTTCTTCTCCATGTTCACTGTCAAGCAGGCATGCCATTGTCTTGTGCAAACGCCTTTCAAATATAGATGTTCATCTGCATCAGAGGTTCAAATAAGTATGTGGCACGAAAGCCCTACGACAGGGAATGAGGGGTTGAAAGGTTCCTGTCGATGTGAATAACCAAGAACTGCCCGTTCCCTCCCCTCACTAATAATTCCAAAAGAAACCAACTGATGGATCTGCTTTCCTAAAGGGCTTGGGTACAGTAGTAGGACTACTTAATCTTGTTCTGGGATCAACAACTTCTCTGACTTCTTCCTTGACCTTTGTATTTTTGATCAGAGGGCAGGTTTTTCGATATGTCTCAGCATAATCTACGGCACCTCAACAGTTAGGAATAGCAATGAGGCAGGTTTCATGGTCATGTCTGACGGCACGTTGACTCAGCTCGTCTTTGAAATCCATTCAGCCCTTTGAGTTTGACATTTAATAAGCCAGGTCTTAAATTAAAAGCCTGTTAATGCCACTTAATCGGCCTTCTTCCCATTCTCTCACAGCCGTCTCTCTCCTTCCACAGCGGATTTAGCCGGACTGGGAGTCAGTGCGTGCGCGTCTTACTAAAGGTATTCACACGAAAACTATTAAAATAATGGCCAGCCATTTACATTGTCTGGCCTTACCTTGAACAGTAGTCTGGCTTCAATGCAGCCAAATATTTTCAAGACATACTGGGCCAGAATCATTTTGCACGGAAGTGTTTTCTAGTGTGGGTAGTTTGTCTCAAGAATGACAAAGTGTCGCTCTGCCCATTGTTTCAAAATACATCAGAGGATGATAATACATTGTGGCAGATCCAATTTGTCAACGTGCAGCAAACTTTTCAACAACTTCAATAGCTGTGCTTCCACACAGTGTTTCGAGATATGATTCAAAATAAAACAAAGTAGATAATGCATGGGAAGAAAAATGGATCCTGTTTTTAATTATGTCCATTGGTCAGAAATTGACAGGTATTCCAGGCCCAGTTTACTGAGTTGAGTTCTTTCAGAAACAAGGACATTTCTAAGTGACCCCAAACTTTTGAACGGTGGTGTATGTAAATGTGATATTTCAGTTGTTTTTTTATACCTTTTCAGAACATTCTAAAAACCTGTTTTTGCATTGTCATTATTGGATATTGTGTGTAGATTGATGAGGGATTTTTTTTTAAATTAAATCAATTTTAGAATAAGGCTGTAATGTACCAAAATGTGGAAAAAGTCAAGGGTTCCAAATACTTTCTGAATGAACTGTACATATGGGTTAAGATGTTTGAGAATTTCTTAAGCTGAATAGAATACTAGTGTATGTGTGTGTGTGTGTGTGTGTGTGTGTGTGTGTGTGTGTGTGTGTGTCACTTTCCATCCATTCAAATTTCTACTATTTTCTCCATCTGTAGTTAAAACACCTGTTATGAGGGCAGGATGATAACACAGTAATTGATCAAATTCTTAAGGTACTAAAGGGGGACTAACTGTTCTCACCGTGTAAAAGTTAAAATTAGAATAAAAGAGAATGTCAGCGCTAATAGCCTTACCACATGTTTTAAGCCATTCAACTGCTTGTTGTCAGAAAAATGTCAGTCCGAGTATCTCCTCCCAGTTTAGACATTAAGGGAAATCATTTGAATAGAAGAGAGTTGGGGGATTCTCCCAGTACTTTCACAGCACATTTCACAGCATCAGAACTGCCTCAGGGCATGATATTGAAAATGGCAGACAAGCAAGGCTCTCGTGGAGCAGATAAGGTGAACCTGAGTCTGGTTAAGTGCATATAATGACTTTCTTTTGACACACTGTGAATACGAGATCACATCAGGGCTAGGCAACCACTTCCTGAGTGCCATTCCTTGTCATATACTATAGATTTTATCTATAGGGCCCTTTGTTTTTGGCATATACAGTTTCAGTTGTGCAAGGCAGGTCATTACACTCTTAGAAAAAAAGGTGCTATCTATGAGTTCCAAAAAGGGTTCTCCTATGGGGACAGCTAAAGAACCCTTTTGGAACCCTTGTTTCTAAGAGTGTAGTGATCCGTGTCTCATTCCCCACTGCACCTGAAAAGTACGGTAAAGCCTATTTAGGCTCTTGGGAATATTTCATCTCCATCAGAGCTCAGCAACTTGCACTTGCCGATACTGAGCAACCTGCTCAGCCAATAAAATGGGAGTTGTTCAGCTATTTGCCTTGATTTATGCCCTGCAAAGTCATCCACCCTCCCTTTGGCAACAGCTTTGTCATAAGTTCAATAAAAGCTTAATTTCTTTTCACGAGATCTATGGACATCAACCTTGAAAACACCAAAATACAACATTTGGACCAGGAATTTATCTCTTAGTTTCCAATTAAATGAATTTGCTCATCAACAAGCATGGTATCATCAACTTCAATAGAACTGAAGGGAGTGGTTTTACCGATGTAACAACAGTCTTTAGTGGTCGTCTACTGATTTTGACTGAAGGCTCTGAGTGACACACATGATTGAAATATATCAGATACAATTTTAAAAGGTAACGAACAAAACCAAAACTATTAACTTGATCGAATTTCCGCTTTTATTAATCGTCCTTGTGAATCAAAAAGCTGACATGAATAAACTTCAGAGCATATGTCTCAATCTAGTTGCTCATGACAGTTTTCCCTAAATATCATGATTTGGATAATGAGTTTGATTTGTAATGTTGCAATTGAAACTTTGTTATGATTTAACTAATCAAAAGTGTGTTGTTTTGATATGATAGGGCCTTGTTTTGGAATAAATTACCAGCTGTGGGCTGATGAGTTCTGCAGTAATGATGATGTCTTCCCTGTAGCTCAGTTGGTAGAGCATGGTGTTTGTAATGCTAGGGTTGTGGGTTCAATTCCCACAGGGGGCCAGCACAGAAAAAAAAATGTATGAAATTGTATGAAATGTATGCATTCACTACTGTAAGTCGCTCTGGATAAGAGCGTCTGCTAAATGACTAAAATGTAAATGTAATGGCAGTGCAACAGGGGAATGAGCTATACTTACTCGGGACACTCCTACCGTTGTTTCTACTCTAGCATAGTATAACAACTAAGACAACATGGAGCGCTGTCCCAAAATGGGTTGCACATCTTCATATTGATAATGAGTAATGAGTCATCTTAGTATTGATAATGAGGAATGATCACTGTTCATCAGTACTGTATTGAACCTTGCCTAGGCAGACCTGCTAATCACCGCTCGGGGGCGGAAGGTAGCCTAGAGGTTAGAGCCAGTAAATCAAAAGGTTGCCAGATCGAATCCCCACGCTGACAAGGTAAAAATCTGTCATTCTGCCCCTGAGCAAGGCGGTGTTCCCTGGGTGCGGTGGATGTCGATTAAGGCAGCCCTCCCCCCCGCACCTCTCTGATTCAGAGGGGTTGGGTTAAATGCGGAAGACACTTTTCAGTTGGGGGTGATTGTAACATTCCTACCTAGGCAGTCGTTGCAGTACTACTTATCTTGCCAGTATCTTTATCTTGCCAATTCCATATGCAATGGTATCCCCCTTCGGTGTCCCCCAATGGTATCCCTCTTTCCAATAAGGGTTAAACCTTTTGGGGGTGGTTGTAACATTCCTACCTAGGCAGTCGTTGCAGTACTACTGTATCCTTATCTTGCCTGTATCTTTATCTTGCCAATTCCATATGTAAGGGTATTTATTCATGTTTTTAATTTTATTTGTAAATGTCCCATCAATGCCTTTTAATGTTGCAGCAGTAATAAGATATTTTTTTATATTAATATTACTAAAGAATTTGAAGCCAATTATCAGCCATTCATACATCATTTGATTTTCTCTCATTACAATGTAGTGAAATAAATGACATATACAGTACATACTGTACATTTCTGTTCTGTGGGCTGAGTTAACAGGGAACTTTTGAGATCCTCCCAAAGAAAATGCATTGGCTGGGGGTAATACCTAGCTCTAGTTAGAACATCAGTGAAGCATGGCCATTGATAATATGCTACCCTCTTCTGTTACCTCCTCAGTGACTTCCGTAACGTCTGCTGTTGCATGTGGTATTACAAATAAATGGGGCTTATAATAACTTCTGTGAAGAATAACGATCTCTACAGTATGAAATCACCACAAACAACAGCAATGAACGAACACTGGCAAGAGACAATTATCACCCTATAAAAAGCCTATTCATTCGCCCTTGTAATTGTACAAACAAAAGGTGTGGCTTTATATTCCAACTTTGAAAACACTGCAATTAAACGATGCTTTTGAAATTAGGAAGTTAGTATTAGTTCTAAAATCAATTAAGGGGAATTCAGTTGGAAAATGAGAAGGCAGTTCTAAGGGGTTAAACCATTGATCTGTTGTATTTGTATTTTTGCCACACATAATGGAACGCACTCTGCACAGACCATATAATGGTGGTGTCAGAGCTAGTGCTTATGGATGATTTAGAACACTGAGTCAAAAGACTATCTCATTTTTAATGTTATAAATCAACTAAAACGTACAGCCTGTAAGACAACTGATATTGCTGCTCATGGGTTATGGTGAGCTTGTTGTCAGGGGCGTCGTAAAGGACAGACCAAGGCGCAGCGGGTATCGTGCTCATCTTCTTTTTTATTTCGAGTGAACACTTAAACAAAATATACCAACGCCAAACAACAGTTCCGTAAGGACACAAGGACTATGCGAAAAACAACCACCCACAAAACCCAAAGGAAAACAGGCTGCCTAAGTATGGCTTCCAATCAGAGACAACCAAAGACACCTGCCTCTGATTGGAAACCACACTCGGCCAAACCTGGAAAACGGAACATAGAAAATGAAAACTAGAACCAAAATCCCCTAGACCAAAAACCCCAAAACACACAAAACAAACACCCCCTGCCACGCCCTGACCATACTACAATAACAAAAGACCCCTTTACTGGTCAGAACGTGACAGTACCCCCCCCCCCCCCCCCCCAAAGGTGCGGACCCCGACTGCACCTCAAAAAAAAAAACAACACAAAACAACCCCAACCCTAAAGGGAGGGAAGGGAGGGTGGCCACCGTCAACCACGGTCCCTGTGCTACACCCCCCCTTCCCAATCCTCCCACTACGGAGGTGGCTCTGGCTCTGGGCGTAGCTCCCGTTCAGAAGACTCTGGGCTGCGCGGCATCGCTGGAGGCCCCGGGCTGAGAGGCGTCGCCTCCACTGGGCCGTGGAGGCGCACCGGCGGTCTAGAACTCAGGGCTGACACACCCCGTCCTGGCTGAGTGGTCACTGTAGCCCGGCACGGGTGGAGCGCTGGCACAAGGCGAACTGGGCTGTGCGTAGAGCAGGCGCAGGGTAAGCTGGACAAAGGAGACGCACTGGTGGCCAGATGCGCTGCGCCAGCTCACTTCTCCCTGGCTGCCAGCCAACTCTCGCCCGGCAACGCTGCGGAGCCCGTACTGACCGCACCGGACTGTGCGTGCATATGGGCGACACCGTGCGCATTTCTGCGTAGCTTGGTGCTCTCCTCGTCACCCGCTCCCCACGGTAAGCACGGGGAGTTGGCTCAGGACTCCACCCTGACTCTGCCCAACTCCCCGTGTGCCCCCCCAAAAAAATGTTTTGGGGGGGGCTGCCTCTCAGGCTCCTGTAGCTCCCTTAACTTCTCCTCCCAGAATCGCCGTTCCGCCTCGCAAGTCCATTTGTCTCCACGCTTCTCCTGCTCCTTACCCCGCTGCTTGGTCTTCTTTAGGTAGGTGGTTCTGTCAGGGGCGTCGTAAAGGACAGACTAAGGCGCCCCCACAAAACAAACACCCCCTGCCACGCCCTGACCATACTACAATGACAAAAGACCCCTTTACTGGTCAGGACGTGACACTTGTTATGAAGCCAAGAGTGCTTTATTGTGTTTCACTGCGGTTGGGCTAGAAAATGTTGGCAACTCAGTACTTTCCAGGACATCACCGTTATCTTATGACACTTACTTGTCAAAACGTATTTCTCATCCCATCCCCAGAAACGATCTATCTGAAAGTACAATTCTCCCGTGCTACATGCATATTTAACAAGGAAGCAAAACATTTAAGAAATTGGTCTACCTGTCTGGTGAAATGTTTATTCTATCTACGCAGGCCTAATACTTACTTGCGATATGCATGTGTGACTAACTCGAATTTTCATGCAAATCTCCCATTGGCATCTATGCATGATTTATGTGAAACAGTGAAAGTGAGAGTTGCACGCATGAACCTCAAGTTAGAATGTTGTCCCTGTATGATCTAAGAGAAAGTTGAGATGTGTGCATGCGTCGCAAGTTAAGATAAGGGAGAGTAAAGCTTTAGCCTACCATAAAGTATTTGGGGTATACTTGATGTTTAGTTTCACTGGATGTTAGAGTTTCATACAAAATATTGGACTTAGCAAGCTGTGGGGGAAGAATAGCCACAGGTCACTGAACTCTACTGAATCCCGGAAAAATATATATTTTTTAATACTTTTATTAATGAGGGGCGTTGCCCAGGAAAAACATTTTATTTCACAATTACAGCATCAATTGTCATTCAAATAGTTAATTAAATAAATGAAACTGCATATCTCTTACTTGGGCTTATAAGGGTGAACTCTGGTATTGTGTTTTATCCATGCAGTCACAAAATAACACTTTTAACCCCTTTGGACAATTAAACAATTACATTTTAATAACAAATGTTTTAATTGTTAAAATGTAATGCAGCTTTGTGAGTAACTTTGATTCACTAGGCTTTTTCCAATATGAAAATACTGACGTTGAAGTTATCATTTGGACGTTGCCATTATAGTCGGTGTAAAGTTATTATTTGGAATGCATTCTGATTAAGTTCATTTTTGAAATCAGACCACCTCTGTTATGCTTCACCCCCAGTTAAAATTATGAATGTTTCTAGCTTACAAAACTGATACTTTTTAGGGAACAGCAAATACTCATGAATAATTCACACACTCACTGGCTCACAAGTCACAGCTTGTCTGTATTAAATTGTTTAGAACTTGGCACATAATGTACTGTTTGAGTAGTCAAAAGTTTCCATTTTTTTGTCAAGTGTTTTTGCTGCAAAGCTTGTCAATTTCTTATTTTGTAGGTTTAATATTTGAGAAGAATGTCATTTAATTGTCTGTATATTTCTATGTATACTGAACAAAATATATAAACATAACATTCAACAATTTCATTGATTTTACTGAGTTACAGTTCATATGAGGAAATCAGTCAATTCAAATAAATTCCTTAGGACTTAATCTATGGATTTCACATGACTATTGGTCACAGATACCTTTAAAAAAAAATGGGCCTCACAATTGGCCTCAGGACCTCGTCACGGTATTTTTGTGCATTCAAATTGCCATCAATAAAATGCAATTGTGTTCGTTCACCGTAACGTATGCCTGCCCATACCATAACCCCACCGCCACCATGGGGCACTCTGTTCACAATGTTGACATCAGCAAACCGGTCACACACATGATGCCATACACGTGGTCGGCGGTTGTAAGGCCGGTTGGAGGTACTGACAAATTCTCAAAAACAACGTTGGATGGGGCTTATGGTAGAGAAATTAACATTCATATATCTGGCAACAGCTCTGGTGGACATTACTGCAGTCAGCATGCCAATTGCATGCTCCCTCATAACTTGTGATATCTGTGGCATGGTGTTGTGTGACTAAACTGCACATTTTATAGTGGCCTTTTATGTCCCCAGCACAAGTGCACCTGTGTAATGATCATGCTGTTTAATCATCTTCTTGATATGCCACACCTGTCAGGTGGATGGATTATTTTGGCAAGGGAGAAATGCTCCCTAACAGGGATGTAAACAAATTTGTGCACAGCATTTGAGAGAAATAAGATTTTTGTGATCTTTTATTTCAGCTCATGAAACATGGGACCAACACTTTACATGTTGCATTTATATTTTTGTTCAGTGTAGAAAGGCAGCAGAAGTCACAATGCTGTTGTGTTTTAATATTGATTGTAGCTCTAAAGTGCATGGAAATACAATATAGATCATAAGCCATATAGCATTTAGAGATATGTGTTAAATTCCATGTTTCTAGGCAACATGAGTGTTATTTGAATTAATTGCTCAATTATTACTGTGGAGTTGATATAATTACAAATACAACAATACGTACTACACATTTCTATGTTGTTTTCTATGCAATTTATTCCCCCTTTATTCTGAGCAGCAAAGTGCTACTCCCTGCTTCTTACTGTACTTGAGTCCCTTGATATCAATGGTGTTCTTGTTGACATGGCTTAATTCATCATCTGCTTCTATAATAATTGCTTGGGCCAGTGGAAACATATCATCTGTGATTTGAGAAGACATGTACAAAACCTTGCATATTTTATTCACGATAGCCTCACACCAGACAATTAAATTGTCAAGTGATACAATTGAACAAGTAGCCATCGCTGTCATTCTTAACACCTGCCCATAATTAAAACAAAGTGTGTTGTTTCAAAAACAGCCCCATGGAGCATTATTTCCATGTCATCAGCATGCTCAGTGTTTTTGAAATAATGTGACAGCAGTTAATTTTTTGCTTACTGGTTGAGAGCCTTGTCCAACAACAAACCCAGCACAATAAAACCACTTTAAGGCCTGACAGAAAGCAGTACACACATGCTGGGGCTAAATGTGGCGCGCACAAATCAGGGTCACGCAGTGTAAGAGAGTGCGTTGAATCAAGGTCACGCAGTGTAAGAGAGTGCGTAACTGGCGACAGGGAAGTCAGGTGCAGGAGAGCAAAACTGGGTAATCAATGCAGCAGTTTTATTCATAAAACCACCGGAAACCAGAACAACAAACAAATGGGTACAAAACCCGTCGTGCACCAGAGAAAACGTGCACATGCACTTACAATAAACAATTCCGCACAAAGACATGGGGGGAACAGAGGGTTAAATACACAACATGTAATGAGGGAAATTGAGACTAGGTGTGTGAGAAGACAAGACAAAACAAATGGAAAATTAAAAGTGGATCGATGATGGCTAGAAGACCTGCGATGCCGAGCGCCGCCCGAATAAGGAGAGGAACCGACTTCGGCGGAAGTCGTGACACGCAGAGTGTTTCTTGGTAGTCTTAAACAAATCTACTTTGACACAAAAGTATATACCTCTCACACATGGTTATGGGAACCTGTACCATGTCAGATATAGAGTTGAAATGTATACAATTTTGAGTTTGCATCCCATTATTACACTTTATATACATCACAGAAGACTGAAATATAACAAAACCATTTGACATAGAAACACCATTTACATTACATTTAAGTCATTTAGCAGACGCTCTTATCCAGAGCGACTTACAAATTGGTGCATTCACCTATAATATCCAGTAGAACAACCGCTTTACAATAGTGCATCTAAATCTTTTAAAGGGGGGGGGGGGGGGTTAGAAGGATTACTTTATCCTATCCCAGCTTTTCTGAGTTTAATTTCTTTGAATGTTTATTAATAATAATTATGAAATTATGAAAAATATTATCAACATTCAACCCATGAGGCCACTAGGTCATTTGACTGCAGGAAAGGGCTACCAAACTCTGCTTGAAGTGAGCTGCATTTGAAAAAGAGTGTTGAGTAAAATTACAAATTCATGTGTGCCTTTGGAAGGCAACACATTTTTCTAAACTAATCGAATCTGTTAGTAGTTGGATTTTTTGCATCCGTTACTGAGATGACTGTTCCAGTTTACATGATTTAGGTGGTCTCAATAATCAATCTTCGCTACCCTGGCAGTCATTCTCAATGCAGGTCGTGTGTGATTGAAAGTTCAAATTGTTGGATATCCTCACTCTGGCTGGATTCCAATGGGAATTACATATCACTTTTCAAGCCAGCATAATGTTACTTGCAGGCTTGATGTGGCCTGTAAACCAGGAGTTTCAGACCATTGCGTTAGGGTTTAACTAGGCTATTCATGCTATTTTGTTGAGCAAACACACAATCCTATTGCAGCTTATTGCCATACAAATTATTATTTTTAATAGAAATGTGTGCCAATGTAACAGTATGCTGCTTATACTATATCTTCCTCTACTGTTTCTGTCCCGATACAGGGCTCAAACTAGTGATCCTCTGTTCACAAACGAACATGACCGCCTTCCTCGACAACCTGCAAACCGAGTGAGTTATACAAAAGGGACCAATTGGATAGCTCCATCAGCAACATTTCAAGTTAGCTGTGGAGTGAGCTAAACTCCGTTACACCAAGCCAATGTAGAGAAATTACACATTGGTGGGGAAAATGTCAGCCTGCTCAACTCCTTACTTGGAAGCTATCATTCACCCTGTGTAGTAATTGTGCTAAAGCCCAAAGTGAACCTGATGCTGAACCATTGGAGTAGATACGAGTAGGTTAGATTCTGTGCTACTTAAAATAAGCAGGTCGTTCATGGGAGAATCCATTTTCCACCAGGTACTAGATTACGGGTCATATTTGGGTCACAAACAAGATCAGGGAGGATGTTTGGGACACACACACTGGAGCAGGGGGGGAATGTATTTGTTCAACCATCCGTCAGAGTGGCACTATCACAGTGAGGATCCATTACCATGGAAGAAAGCGGGCCGTCTGGCATTCTCTAATTTGTCACTTGGCTTTTCAACGACGGCGGAAAGCAAACCAGGGCGTTACAGAGTCGGCAGAAATAAATCTGACAGTGAAATTAAATGTTCCAGATGTTACATTTTGGATCCATGAATAAGCAAAGGGATTCAGGGCTTTTGGCACGGATCTCCCCATGTTTGCATGGCCTCATTGGAATAGGCCAAGCAGTGTGTCATCATGTCTGTCTTGAGAGTTTGGACTAAAAATAGTGACATACCGAAGAAAAAATTGAAACAAAGACCTTAAGAGTGTCCTCATACAAGGCCACAGATATTAAGGATTGGCTCAGGTGTTCAGAACTTCCACAAACTGACTTCTCACACTGCAGAACTAGCAGGCCAATAATTTACTGGTTCCTTTTTCCCGCCAACACATACCAAGATTACAAGTGAAAAAATTGTGCTGGCATTGCAGCAATTCATCAAGAGTCCTGTAAAGAATATTGGTTTGGAAGAAGTTGGTCAACTGCAGCATATACACAGCTGTAAATCCAAGCTGTTATTTTATGTGGGGAAATGTAACAAATGGGCAATGGTACGATAGCGAGAGGGGTACCAATATTCATGACATTGAAATATAGTCGTTATGCGTGCATCCACTGGGGCCACACAGTTAGCGACAAATGCACCCAGCTGTTGTTAGGTGGGAAGAATTTGTTAATTGAATGTTTGGCCCCTATTCAATTAAACACGGTCTCCAATTTAAGCCCAAAACATGATTAATCTAGCACAGGCAGCAGTAATACATGTGTAGACACATGTAGACAAACAGAACAGCATTTACAGTCATTACGGGAAACCCAGCCGTGAGCTGCCCAGTGACGCGAGCCTACCAGACGAGCCAAATCCCTTCTATGCTCGCTTCAAGGCAAGCAATACTGAACCATGCATGAGAGCACCAGCTGTTCCAGGTGACTGTGTGATCACGCTCTCCATAGCCAATGTGAGTAAGACCTTTAAGCAGGTTAACGTTCACAAGGCCGCAGAGCCAGAAGGATTACAAGGACGCGTACTCAGAGCATTACTATTAATTGAATCTGCCAGTTGAAGACTTGTGAGGCGTCTGTTTCTCAAACTAGACACTCTAATGTACTTGTCCTCTTGCTCAGTTGTGCACCAGGGCCTCCCACTCCTCTTTCTATTCTGGTTAGAACCAGTTTGCGCTGTTCTGTGAAGGGAGTAGTACACAGCGTTGTACAAGATCTTAAGTTTCTTGGCCATTTCTCGCATGGAATAGCCTTCATTTCCCAGAACAGGAGCAGGTCAACATCATTAGGGACCTATCATGGTCCAAACACACCAACACACGACAACACCTCTTCCCCCTCAGGAGGCAGAAAATATTTGACATGTGCCCTCAGATCCTCCAAAAGTTCTACAGCTACACCATTGAGAGCATCTTGACTGGCTGCATCACCGCTTGGTATGGCAACTGCTTGGCATCCGACCGTAAGGTGCTACAAAGGGGGGTGCATATGGCCCAGTATATCACTGGGGCCAAGCTCTCTGACATCCAGGACCTCTATACTACGAGGCGGTATCAGAGGAAGGCCCTAAAAATTATCAAAGACTCCAGCCACCCAAGTCATAGACTGTTCTCTCCGCTACCACACAGCAAGCGGTACCGTCCCGCCAAATCTGGGACCAAAAGGCTCCTGAACAGCTTCTACCCCCTAGCCATAAGACTGCTGAACAGTTAATCAAATGGCTACCCTTATTATTTGCATTGATCCCCTTTTTATTTGTACTGACTCTCTTGCACTGGCTTTATGCACTCTCAGTGGACTCACACATTTTACACTGACACTCGAACACACACACACACTCAAACACACACACATACACACAAAACCCACACACAAAACACACACACACACATGCATATTGACGCCACACACACAAACACACACTCACTTATAGACAGAGTTTCACACTCTTCACATACACTGCTGCTGCTCTGTTTATTATCTATCCTGATTTCCTAGTCACTTTTAACCCTAGCTACATGTACATATTACCTCATTTATCTCACTACCTCGTAGCCCTGCACATTGACTCGGTACCGGTACTCCTTGTGTATAGTCTCGTTATTGTTATTTTATTGTGTTACTATTTCCTTTTTAATTTTTTGCTAATGTTTTTTTTAACACTGCATTGTTGGGAAAGGGCTCGTAACTAAGCATTTCATGGTAAAGGCTACACCTGTTGTATTGGGCACATGTAACAAATACAAATGTATTTTATTTGATCTATGGGCATATTGGCTTTGTTCCAATGCGCTTTGATACAGTAACTGTAGTAACTGTCATTCCTTGTCTCCTCTCCTTTGATATTTGATCTCCTGACGTTTGATCTTTTGATAGCAATATGGTGGAGACCTATCCATGAAAAGGAGGCAAATTTTGCATCATTGACATCCTAGCTCATGTATTGTCTATTGTTTGAAAATTGAGCACCTTCAGGCCTTTATTAGTCTTCAACACAGTAAATGCAATTACAGACCTCCTGCCCGACTTCTCCATAGATGAGAGATGTACATGATCATAGGCCTTTTAGATGGTCAGAGATATCTTAGACTTTGTGTTAATGTGTAGTGTTTCTCAGTTTCGCAATGACTTGCATAAAGCCAATGATCATATGGATCCCACTGTTGGCTAGTTTATATGACTGTGAAAGGGATCACATGCCTTTCTTTTCTCTCTCTTACAGACAAGCGCACGCAAGCACACACACACACACTGCCATGGTACATCCTGCATGCAACCACTTCTGTCATGGGGGCGCTCTGTTCCACACACTCCTCTCGCCAAGAAAACTCAGAAACAACATAAGCACAGGAAATGATGCAATCTCACTGACACATTCACCGATAGATGTTGAGATTGGAGAAGGCAGCCGCCTATTTTCTTGCTCAACAGAACCACGCCTCCTCTCCTTCTTCTCCCAGGTTGGGATGATGATGGCGCAAGCTATAAAGGCTGCTTTGAATAAAAAGGAATATGAAAAGGAATTGGATATAAGGCCCCGTGAAGAGAGGAGCGTGGAGATGGAGAGCTCCCCTAAGCTGTTGTATAATTAGATAAAGGTAGACGCTGCGATGCCTGTCCAGTCCTGTCGAGAATTCCCGTGACCCCGCAGGTCAGCCTGGAGATAGAGCTGTGGGGAATCGCACAATGTTGCTTGATATTTGTCAAGGTGACATCACCTCACAACAATTAGGGGGAGAGAAATAAGTGCCTTGAAAATTCCCTTTGAGTAATCGACCGCTGTGTTCTATCATGAAAGATACATCTATGCGGTATGGTTGTTAAAACATACACGTTCCTAGCTACTCTCTTCACACCTTCCTGCTTGCAGCAGAGCTACATGTCCCAGTTTGCTTAAAGCCATGTTGGGAATAGCAGAGTATATGTTAACTCATTTGACGGGGAAGTTTATATGCTTTTATCTGGTACTTTTATGAATACCTTTGTTCCAGTGCTGTTGGTAGTGATAACAAAGTGAATCAAATCATTTGTGCTTTTTATATGAAATAACCACTAAATTAAGTGAGGAAATACCGTGATATTTGTTTCCACAGTACACTGCTATGTAGAACCTAAAACGGTTCTTCAACCCAATCACTGAAGCTTCGTAATGGCGTATAAATCAACCATTTGTGCTATTCAGTATTTGTCACATAAGTTATCATACTGTGGTCTTTTCCAAGTCTCATCAAACCATTGTTGTGTTATAGGTTTGAATTCCAATCTTGATTCCTAATAATTTACCCCACCTATAACTAATGCCCAAATTTCACATTTGACATTATATGTACATAGTACCTGTATACATATTATTTTAGAAAAACCCTTTGAAGAAACCTTTTTGGTTCCGGGTAGAACCCTTTTTGTTCCAGGTAGAACCCTTTTGGGTTCCATGTAAAACCCTTTTCCACATAGGGTTCTACATGAAAACCAAAATAGTTTTTCTACCTGGAACCAAAAAAGATTTTCCTATGGGGACAGCCGAAGAACCCTTATGGAACCCTTTTTTCTAAGAGTGTAGATACTTTTAGTTGCTGGAATTGATGTTCTGGACTTTCTTGTTGTATTTGGACATTAAGGCTGGGATTCAATCCGAGCCGTGTTAAAAGCGCAGGTCACTATACAGCCGACAATGCAGCTTAAATGCTTTTTCCCAGAGAGATTACATTTATGGTACATGCAGGTCCAAAATTATTGGGATCATTGATAAAGTTGGGTAATGAATACTATAAAATAAATAAAACAAATACTCAGCTATACTGTATGTAAAAAAAAATGGGGGAAATTATATTATTGTCTACTAATACAATTGCTCAAAGAAAGAGATTCTGTAATAAATTAAGAATAATTTGTGCCTCTTTTTTTCAATGCCTTTCAATACCTCACCTTGTCTGGATAACGGCACTGAGCCTTTTTCAAAAATGTTTTATGAGATTGGAGAACAAATTGGGAGGGATCTTAGACCATTCCTCCATACAGAATCTTTCCAGATCCTTGATATCCTTCATGTACGCTTATGTACTGCCCTCTTCAATTCAAACCACAGGTTTTCAATGGGGTTCAAGTCCGGAGACTGAGATGTCCATTGCAAAATTCAGATTTTGTGGTCAATTAACCATTTCTTTGTAGATATTTTTTATTTTTGTAACTAGCTTTTTATTTAGTTGATACATTTTTCATTAGGGGGTTACAGGTACATGTATAACATTCAACATAATATTAATTCAGATATATTCATACATTCAGTTATTTCTCATTTCTTATTTCATACTTTCCTGTACCTGTGGACTGACACCCGAAAGAGTCCCCCTCCCACCCATCCAGCTCCTGAGTCTCTCCTTACATTCCCCCCAATCCCCCCACTCTCACCCACAACGACGAGAGAACTCCCTAAACCCTGCTGGCGAGAAGCATACCCATAACATGATGTCACCACAATACTTGAAAATACAAAGGGATCAACAACATTGTATTCACTTGACATTACTGGCCTGTATGTGAAAAGAAGGAAGCCTGTGCTAAAAAATCCACTCCAAATCAACCATTCTGTTTTCAACAAGGCCGGGTGCCTGTAGGCTGACCCCGGTCGCCAGTTGAACTGTGTTTCCTCCAACACATTGGTGTGGCTGGCTTCCGGGTTAAGCTGGCGGGTGTTAAGAAGCTAGATTAGGCGAGTCATGTTTTGGAGGACGCATAACTCCACCTTCGCCTCTCCCGATCCCGTTGGGGAGTTGCAGCGATGAGATAAGATCAAAATTGCGGAGCCGAAGGGGGGGTCAAAGAATACAGTAATAATAATAAATAAATTAACACGTGGAGTAGGTTGTGTAAATCTGTAAGAAATGTAATCCCTTTTTTAAAAGGAAATTTAAAGATGTGAAGACTGTGCAAAGGGTATATAGACTTCCACTAAGCACTGTACCTCAAATAATTGAACACAATAGGTAGTGGTAGGCAGCAGATTAAAGTTTTTCTTATTCCATCTTGTTCTAAGGGCAGCTCAACCTCAAGGCAAGAAATTAATGTACACTGCTAAAAAAAAATAAAGGGAACACTAAAATAACACATCCTAGATCTGAATGAATGAAATAATCTTATTAAATACTTTTTTCTTTACATAGTTGAATGTGCTGACAACAAAATCACACAAAAATAATCAATGGAAATCCAATTTATCAACCCATGGAGGTCTGGATTTGGAGTCACACTCAAAATTAAAGTGAAAAACCACACTACAGGCTGATGTAATGTCCTTAAAACAAGTCAAAATGAGGCTCAGTAGTGTGTGTGGCCTCCACGTGCCTGTATGACCTCCCTACAATGCCTGGGCATGCTCCTGATGAGGTGGCGGATGGTCTCCTGAGGGATCTCCTCCCAGACCTGGACTAAAGCATCCGCCAACTCCTGGACAGTCTGTGGTGCAACGTGGCGTTGGTGGATGGAGCGAGACATGATGTCCCAGATGTGCTCAATTGGATTCAGGTCTGGGGAACGGGCGGGCCAGTCCATAGCATCAATGCCTTCCTCTTGCAGGAACTGCTGACACACTCCAGCCACATGAGGTCTAGCATTGTCTTGCATTAGGAGGAACCCAGGGCCAACCGCACCAGCATATGGTCTCACAAGGGGTCTGAGGATCTCATCTCGGTACCTAATGGCAGTCAGGCTACCTCTGGCGAGCACATGGAGGGCTGTGCGGCCCCCCAAAGAAATGCCAGCCCACACCATGACTGACCCACCGCCAAACCGATCATGCTAAAGGATGTTGCAGGCAGCAGAACGTTCTCCACGGCATCTCCAGACTCTGTCACGTCTGTCACGTGCTCAGTGTGAACCTGCTTTCATCCGTGAAGAGCACAGGGCGCCAGTGGCGAATTTGCCAATCTTGGTTTTCTCTGTCAAATGCCAAACGTCCTGCACGGTGTTGGGCTGTAAGCACAACCCCCACCTGTGGACGTCAGGCCCTCATACCACCCTCATGGAGTCTGTTTCTGACCGTTTGAGCAGACACATGCACATTTGTGGCCTGCTGGAGGTCATTTTGCAGGGCTCTGGCAGTGCTCCTCCTGCTCCTCCTCGCACAAAGGTGGAGGTAGCAGTCCTGCTGCTGGGTTGTTGCCCTCCTACGGCCTCCTCCACGTCTCCTGATGCACTGGCCTGTCTCCTGGTAGCGCCTCCATGCTCTGGACACTACGCTGACAGACACAGCAAACCTTCTTGCCACAGCTCGCATTGATGTGCCATCCTGGATGAGCTGCACTACCTGAGCCACTTGTGTGGGTTGTAGACTCCGTCTCATGCTACCACTAGAGTGAAAGCACCGCCAGCATTCAAAAGTGACCAAAACATCAGCCAGGAAGCATAGGAACTGAGAAGTGGTCTGTGGTCACCACCTGCAGAACCACTCCTTTATTGGGTGTGTCTTGCTAATTGCCTATAATTTCCACCTGTTGTCTATTCCATTTTCACAACAGCATGTGAAATTTATTGTCAATCAGTGTTGCTTCCTAAGTGGACAGTTTGATTTCACAGAAGTATAATTGACTTGGAGTTACATTGTGTTGTTTAAGTGTTCCCTTTATTTTTTTGAGCAGTGTAATTGTTTAAGTAAGCAATTTCAGCACATCACAGTGGTGAGAGAATTCACGTGGCCAAAGGCCCAAAATAAAATCTTCTGTATTTTTTTGGGCCGCGAGAGTGCGGTTAACTTCTGACAGTTACGTATCCCCCACCACTCTGACTGTTACCGTGTCACTACGCCACAGAACAAGTTGTCCTATTATGCAGATGATGACAAAACCATAATATTAGCATTAGTCTTCTTTAGTAGTTAGTAATGCCATAAGTGCTACATGCCCACCTGGCTTGCCAGTTATAGTAGCAGGACAAATGTGCTGCAATTTCATGGCTTCTCCTTGTCCTCACTGTGTTGGTTGCTATGAAAGCTGGTTAAAGTTTTTGTCACTTCTCTCGCTACTACTACTACAAACTACAGTTACTACAAACCAACTCTGTCTGCCTAGTAACGTAATGACTGCTACACCTACGTGGTTAGCTAGCCACAGTAGCGGGACAAATTGTCTGCAGTTTGAATAATCCAGTGCTTCTTGGGCAGATCACACAATCACGATTAGTTGACTCACTTGGCTGCTGCCTTGCCATTGAGCCAGCATCCTTCTAATGCAGTGCCCAGTGGGTAAACTAGCTATGAGTTGAACATACAATATTTGTATGAACTAGTCGGCAGTTGTTGCTTCCCATGGTGTGTAAATATACAGTTGAAGTTGGAAGTTTACATACACTTAGGTTGGAGTCATTAAAACTCGTTTTTCAACCACTCCGCTAATTTCTTGTTAACAAACTATAGTTTGGCAAGTCGGTTAGGACATCTAAGTGCATGACACAAGTAATGTTTCCAACAATTGTTTACAGACAGATTATTTCACTGTATCACAATTCCAGTGGGTCAGAAGTTTACATACACTAAGTTGACTGTGCCTTTAAACAGCTTGGAAAATTTCAGAAAATTATGTTATGGCTTTAGAAACTTCTGATAGGCTAATTTAAATAATTTTTAATTGGAGGTGTACCTGTGGATGTATTTCAAGACCTACCTTCAAACTCAGCGCCTCTTTGCTTGACATCATGGGAAAATCAAAAGAAATCAGCCAAGACCTCATAAAAAATTGTAGACCTCCACAAGTCTGGTTCACCCTTGGGAGCAATTTCCAAACACCTGAAGGTACCACATTCATCTGTACAAACAATAGTACGCAAGTATAAACACCATGGGACCACGCAGCCGTCATATCGCTCAGGAAGGAGACGCGTTCTGTCTCCTAGAGATGAACGTACTTTGGTGCGAAAAGTGCAAATCAATCCCAGAACAACAGCAAAGGACCTTGTGAAGATGCTGGAGGAAACCGGCACAAAAGTATCTATATCCACAGTAAAACGAGTCCTATATCGACATAACCTGAAAGGCCGCTCAGCAAGGAAGAAGGCACTGCTCCAAAACCGCCATAAACAAGCCAGACTATGGTTTGCAACTGCACATGGGGACAAAGATCGTACTTTTTGGAGAAACATCCTGTGGTCTGATGAAACAAAAATATAACTGTTTGGCAATAATAACCATCGTTATGTTTGGAGGAAAAAGGGGGAGGCTTGCAAGCTGAAGAACACCATCCCAACCGTGAAGCACGGGGGTGGCAGCATCATGTTGTGGGGGTGCTTTGCTGCAGGAAGGACTGGTGCACTTCACAAAATAGATGCCATCATGAGAGAGGAAAATTGTGGATATATTGAAGCAACAGCTCAAGACATCAGTCAGGAATTTAAAGCTTGGTCGCAAATGGTCTTCTAAATGGACAATGACACCAAGCATACTTCCAAAGTTGTGGCAAAATGGTTTAAGGACAACAAAGTCAAGGTATTGGAGTGGCCACCACAAGCCCTGACCTCAATCCTACATAAAACGTGTGGGCAGAACTGAAAAGGCGTGTGCGAGCAAGGAGGCCTACCAACCTGACTCAGTTACACCAGCTCTGTCAGGAGGAATGGGCCAAAATTCACCCAACTGGGAATTTTGTGCGAAGCTTGTGGAAGGCTACCCGAAACGTTTGACCCAAGTTTAAATTGTTTAAGGCAATGCTACCAAATACTAATTGAGTGTATGTAAACTTCTGACACACTGGGAATGTGATGAAAGAAATAAAAGCTGAAATAAATCATTCTTTCTACTATTATTCTGACATTTCACATTCTTAAAATAAAGTGGTGATCCTAACTGACCTAAAACAGGGAATTTTTATTAGGATTAAATGTCAGGAATTGTGAAAAACTGAGTTTAAATGTATTTGACTAAGGTGTATGTAAACTTCTGACTTCAACTGTAGCTAATCAGCTGGCTGTAGCCCATGTACCCAACAACAGCATAAACTCAGAGTCCAGCTAAATTAGCTTGCTAGCGTTGCGAATTAACCAGCAATAACCACTGCACCATGCAGACCTTACTTGCTATGAAGTTACCGAAAACTGAACCAACAATCAAACAAACCAAAATTGGATACATTCTAAATGCAGGACCAACGAGGGAAATTTAGCTAGCTAGCATTCCTTAGTTTATCTAGAGACATCTTTGTTGCAACATCTTATGGTGAGTGATAAGTTTGTGGTTACTACTGGTTATGGATCCAAGAGGAGATACATTTTCCGCCATGTTTTTCTGTTTTGGTCAGGGCTTTGAGTTGGAATATTGATATTATGAAACCTGGCATTACTTCCATAGTGCGGATAACATGGAATTGTCAATGGCTTGGAACCCCATTTCAGTCAATCAGATGGCAGATTTTCTAAGTTTAGGCAAGTTATTCCAGTTGGTTAAGGTTAGTGTAAATTTGGGTTAAATTTACTTGCAACCAGACTTTCAGATAATTATTCATAGATTCTTGAATTGAATCCCAAAGAAACAAAAAAACACCTTTATTTCATGATACTGGATATACTATTTTTCCATATCATTTCAAAAATATATATATCACTTTAAAAATGTAATCCGGGAAATTATGTTTGATGTCGCAATCATGTGTTGTGTGTAGACAATGCAGCACCGTGGAAACTTGTTATAAAGACAGGGTTTATCTGCTGAAGGGTTGCAGCACTTTGTGGGGAGGCTAGAACTGTGGGTTCCTGTTTCCATGGCAACCATCTGAGTGAGGGAGAGTGTGTGTGTGTGTGTGTGTGTGTGTGTGTCGTTCAGCGGATGCCTGAGGTGAGTTCAGGATGCAGAATCATTTGAACCATGCAAGATTTTCTATTAAATAATCTGCACTGTTTATGTCATCTTAGTACTGTGCCAAATCCCTCTATGGTATCTTATTCAGAAAACCATGGCTTGCGTGGGACCCACCCCCTGAGCTGTTCGCTAACCACTAAGTACAGTAAATGTGGATGGATACAGTGATGAAGGCAGACAGACTTCATCTACTTTTTTGGTATATCCTTATTTTGGCCAGCAGGCCATGAAGCATTCTGTACTGTCGCCTTAAATTAAACATTTGATCTCAAATACAAAATGCTGGAGTATAGAGCAAAGTTGAAAAAATGTGCTTCGGTGTCCAAATACAAATGGAGGGGAGGGGAGTGTAACCTACTGTATGAACACAGATAGAAACGGTATGAATGTGGTAACTAGTATTTAAATATTCATGGTAAATTGAACGCATAATATATGTTGCACCTTTGCAAGTCCAACACTAAAATTTCACCCAGTAAGGCCTTAAGGAACAAATGTCAGTTTTAATTGTGAGTGTGCATAGTAAGATTTGTTTTAGTGACATACTTTTGCGCCTTGATCACGTTTTATTGGGTAATTAGTTCGCAGTGCCAGTGCCTTTTAACCTTTGGCTAGTGTTACTCTGTAACCATGTCGTTTCAAGTCTGGTTCCACCATTGTTTTTGTTCATGCATACAGGAAACAGCCCACACAACAAAACACCACTGAATAGAAGAGGCGAGCAGGGCACAGGCTCTCGCAGGCCTGAGGGAACATGTGGAAAGATATGGCAACCACAGTTTCGCCTGCAACTAAGTACTTGTGCTTTTCTATTATTGACACCTCATGTTCTCGACAAAAAGTGATCTTTCCGAAATGAACCACAAAAAACATATAATGGATTTCCCTTCTCTGGTGGCCATTATAACCTAGAATAGCCTTTTGGCTAGAGGTGGAAAAACAAATATTTCCTCTACCACTACTCCTTCTTGGCCTCATTATAGGCAGATCTCAACTTTATGGTTTTCGGAGATAATAACACTGCATGTCAAACAGGACCTGAGGTTGGGAAGATGCTCAAGGCATGTTTTGAAAATTCCATACATTTCTAAGGCCTCTATTAAAACAAAACCTGATAAGGGATGAGTTTGCAATGTAAACAAACAATAGTTTTCAATATAATTGGTTCTATTCCATGTGATGTATTCCAAGGTCTCTTCTCACGGATCGATTTGATTTAGGCAGTGGTTGCCCAGCAAATATGAACTTGACATCCTTGTTCGGGCGGCGTTCGGCGGTCGGCGTCACCAGTCTTCTAGCCATCGTCGATCCATTTTTCATTTGTTTTGTCTTGTTTTCCTACACACCTGATTCTCAGTTCCCTCATTAAGTGTTGTGTATTTAACCCATGTCTTTGTGTGGCATTGTTTGTTGTAAGTGCTTGTGCACATGTTTACTGGTGCGCGACGGGTTTTGTACCCGTGTTTGTTATTCTTATTGCCGTTGGTTTTGCAATTAAACTGCTCCGGCTATTACCCAGTTCTGCTCTCCTGTGTCTGACTTCCCTGCCACCAGTTACGCACCCCTTACACATAGGCCTATGTCTAGTTACATACTTTGTTCCACATATGTCTTTATTTAGGACATCAATGTTAATTATTCATTTCTCATTCTCAGAATTCTTAAAAGAAGACGAGGAAGATCAGAAGTGTTCCTGGCTAAGCAATTAAACTAATAATGGCATTTCCTTCTCTTAAAATGGCCCACTTTTCTTTTCTTTTCACTAGTTCACCAATTAAAATGTTTCTACGCAAGTCTACTTTTCGTCATATATCTGTCATTTTGGGAAGAAAACAGAGATTCTCCTCATTATCTCTTAAAATGAAACAGTATTTGGGCACAAATAGTGCCAGTAGTTGGAGTTTCAAACACAAGGTTCAGTTTTCTTCCATCAATTAGCAGTTCCGCTGTGCACTATCAATACCTCTGAGGCTGTATTGTCATGCGGCTTAGTTGACAGGCAACTTTTTCTTCCCCACACAATAATGCTCTTGATATGTGATAGGATCTATGTTTTGTGATGCTATGCTGTTTTTCTTGTTGTAATTCTTCTTCCATACATTAAAGTCACAAGACCTTCAACATAGACTTTTGACTTTTCAATGGTGCAATTTTCCATAAGCAATAGCAGTACTGTTAATGGCTTTTCCACTTTCGAGGCCAAGACACCCAAAATAAGCCTTGTGCAAAATTCTGTGGGCCAGAAGTAATCATGCTATGCTTTCTACAGGAACACACATGGTAAATGGCAACAACAGCTAAAATGGCCCAACATGATAAAACTAAATGGTTCATGTTTATTATTTTGATTTTGCGTATCACTCATTTCTATTTTTGCATATCACTCATTTCTGTCCTGCTTAGATTCAGGGGGATAAGGGTAAGGACGTATGTTTATTTTATGTGCTGTTGTGGTCCATAAACAAGAAATGATCAGCTCTTGATAAAACCTAATGGTCATATTGTAACCCCAAAATATCCAATATACTAAAGTGCTAATATACTAAAAGAGGCAAGACAATTTATCGGATTTGAATGCTGGCCCTACCTGGTCCAAACAAGAACGACAGAACAAGCTTCTGCTGTTAAAAATGGATTGTCACTCACACCGCTCATGAGAAATCAGTATGCAGCGGAGTGAGCGGACTGTGTCTCTAAAGCAAGTTCAGCAGAGGACTCTCTTTTCACCAAGCCTATAGGGGAGGTAGAGTGTTTGACATTCATTTTTGCCTGAAGCTTCCACCGAGAGTGACTCGCAATTACTGAACGCAATTGAGAGTTCAAGGAACGCGTGAGTGCTCAGTTGATAGTTTCATCAGGGATTTTGCAAGCAGGTGGAAAAGGAACAGCCAAAAATGCCTTCTAAAGAAGGCTTCAGTGGGGGCAGCTCACTAACTAGGCCTAACCAGTATTCAGGCTATGCAGATTTAGTATCTAATCTCAGGAAAGTGGGAAATATTTTTCTTCTTCTTCTTCAGGTTTTCAAGTTTGTTGATAACTAGGTGAAAGCAAACAGCAGCTTGCTCCTGCCAAAACAAATGATTACTAATTCACTTTTAATATGATATGACAAGCCTATAAGACGGCGTACTTATAAAACCATAACTCTTAATTAGTGTAAAGTGGTTGAAATGCCCTATAGTGATGAGACATTCAAGCCATGACAAATAATGTAAATGCTGAAGATCTGTAATTACTGAAAGTACAAATGCTTTCTTACATTGTTGGTGATTGTTTGATATCTGTTCGTATTTGATCAACGTATGACCAAATTACAGACCTGGAATGGAAGTCACTAATAATATTCTTCCCACACAGTGAGAATGTTGAAATTAATATGCAGTCAGGTTTCTATTTGTTTTTCATTGTAAACATTGATTCTTTGAGTCACGACGGACATTAGTGCAGCACAGGGGGACTGATGCTTTGATTCCGTCTGAGAGCCTAGTTTACTTTCTCCTGATGGATCATGCTCTCTGTCTGTGGTACAGGCATTTTGTGTTGGTTTGTCATGGGGTTTGTGACCTGCGTTATTTTGCATGATGTGTACAGCATGATCAGAATGTGAGCTGAGGTAACGGCCAAGTGTTCTGAATACACTCATTACACATGAATGTAATGTAACAGATTACAATTAGGTTCTTCCCCGGGGGGGGGGCTTGACCTCAGAACCTTCTGCACGTCATATAATCAAATTTCAAGCCAAATATCTTAGCCAACAGAGCAAGAGACATATCTGCCATTCTGTGAGCTACAGTTGGCTTTCGGATCTCAGGGAGGGTGACGTCACTGATGTACTCCAGCCAACATGCTATGGGTAAGATTGCAGTTATTGAATGCAATTGAAGGTTTGTCCAGAAGTTGGAGGACAATACAGTATGTTCTGATTGTATAAGATTGGGCTTGGATACATTTTCTAAAAGTTTTGTGAATAAGCTGTAAAAACGTAGTTTTGGTGTCCATCAAGTCTGTTCAAGTGTACTGTACTTCATTCAGAGTATTTTTGTCCTGAAACATGATGCTTCGGCAAGGTTAAATATTGGGGATGCAACATTTAAAAGAAAATGTTGAGGTTGTGACTTTTCAAAACAAGGTTTGAACAAGCTTTTCAGGTGCAAGTCCCAAGAAATGTTTATTCCGCATTGCCAAATGTATGCTGAATTCGGCTACAGGATGACAAAATCTGTCTCAAAGAGATCTGAAATATATTCCCTCTCTGCATAAGCAGCGGAAAACACTGTCACAAAGTCTTATTTCTCGTGAGACGATGAAGAGAAACCCCTTCTCTGAGGGAGCTTATTGATGTCTCCCCGCATCTTTAATGTGCTATTCTAAAAAGGCCTGTCTTGTACCTGGAGTGACATTTCTGCTGTCGCTAGTCATAATGTGCACATACACAGACTAATATCGAAAATATGAATGTACAGTAGAGAGGAAGGCCAGCTGCAATTCCCATGTGTTCCTCCTCATTTGACTTGAATACCAGAGAAAAAAAGAATTACTATTCTACAGTTGCTGAATACTGTCCATAGTAATAGCCTAGTAAGTGATAGAGTGCAATGCAGGAGCGTACTTAACATTGTAAGTGTGTAAACTGCTGAGACTACATTGAAAATAAGGTAATCTATTAGCATTCTACATAAAAAAAACAGCACTGTTATTTTGTCTCCTAAGCTATTTTTTTGGTGACAAATCGGTGTTTTGCGATCTGGAAAGTAACTTGTATGCAGTGGAATGGAGAGGAAGGTTCACAGAAGGCACACAGCATGTGGGCTACTGATTAATAAAACATGTCAGTTTCACTGATTATCACATTGGGCCACAATAATGAAATATTAACAGGAAATTTGTATCTTGTTATGAAATGTTTCTTCAGTTACATTGTAGGCTACTTATGAGTTAGACGTGCCACACAGCAATAATTTGGCAGACAAAGGAAAACTGCTTACTAAAGTGTCAATTGCTTTTGTTTTTAGACAAACTAAGTTTCTTGCTCTTTAAGGAATATGAAATGCAGCTCAATGCTTTTGGTAACATTCAATGCTACTATTTTCTTTGTCACCCACACAGTGAAATAGACTTCATTTTCATGTAGTGTGGAGAAATAATTCTTAAATACCAGTGGAAGTGGGACTGTTAAAAAGAATTACCAGCAGACAGGGGGCCAATGTTTTCAGTGCCAACTCTTTTTTTACATTTACATTTTAGTCATTTAGCTACAGAAGAGTATTAGGGCCAAGTGAAGAGAAAATCAAAACTGTGATGGATAGTACTTCAAAACTAGAAATACTTTGAGAATAAAGAGGACATTTTGAGAACAAAGTCAAAATTGTACTTAAAAATATTTCGAGAAAAAAGTTGACATTTAAGTTAGAGAATATTCACAATTTTGAGAATAAAGTCATCATATTGACAAATTTGTAATTATATTTCTAAATTAAAGTAGGGGATTTGGTTTATAACTGTAATTATAAACTGGGTGTTATGTTCTTATTTTTATTTTATCATACCAGTGCTATACGGTCTGATATGCCACGGCTGTAAGTAAATCAGCATTCAGAGCCCTGAATGCTGATGGGCTGACAGCCATGGTATATCAGACCATATACCACTGGAATGACTAAACATTTATTTTTTTCTTTGCTGCCCACTCATTTTCTTTCCTCTTTTCAGAAGTAGGAACCAAACGGACTTGGATGAGGTATTTCATCCAAGTCTGTGTGGTTACATACATAGCTATAAACGGTTGGGTTTTCTGTGTATGCAGGTGTGTGGAGATAAAAAGTAGGGGAAAAAACTATACTTAGTATACTGAAAAAATTATAAATGCATCATGCAACAATTTCATTGATTTTACTAAGTTACAGTTCATATGAAGAAATCAGTCAATTGAAATGAATTCATTAGGCCCTAATCTATGGATTTCACATGACTGGGCAGGGGCGCAGCCATGGGTGCCCTGGGAGGGCATAGGCTCACCTACTTGGGAGCCAGGCCCACTGGGGAGCCAGGCACAGGCAATCAGAATGAGTTTTTCCCCACAAAAGGGCTTTATTACAGACATAAATACTCCTCAGTTTCATCAGCTGTCCGAGTGGCTGGTCTCAGACGATCCCGCAGGTGAAGAAGCCGGATGTGGAGGTCTTGGGCGGGCGTGGTTACACGTGGTATGTGGTTGTGAGGCCAGTTGGACGTACTGCTTATGGTAGAGAAATTAACATTTAATTATCTGGCAACAGCTCTGATGGACATTCCTGCAGTCAGCATGCCAATTGCACGCTCCCTCAAAAGTTGAGACATCTGTGGCATTGTGTTGTGTGACAAAACTGTACATTTTAGAGTGGCCTTTTATTGTTCCCAGCACAAGGTGCACCTGTGTAATGATCATGCTGTTTAATCATCTTTATATGCCAGCACCAGTCAGGTGGATGGATTATCTTGGCAAAGGAGAAATGGTCACTAACAGGGAACAAATTTGAGAAATAGCGTTTTGTGTGTATGGAAAATGTCTGGGATCTTTTATTTCAGCTCATGAAACATGGGACCAACACTTTACATGTTGGGTTTTATATTTTTCAGTATACTTTACATATAGTGTTTGTTGACCCCGTCAGGTTGCTCCCATTGTAGTGCGCGTATTGATCTATTTGTGTGTCATTGAAGCAAGAATTACATGCCTGCATCATAATACAGCTCCAACTCCGAGTCTTGTTTTATTTAGTTGTGTTTTTATGACTTCAAACACGACAAATTGGCGACGAGATTGAACCTGCGTTTTACCGTTGTGCCACCCCGGTCTGAGATTACAGCAAAACTTGGAGGAGAGGACAGAAAAGTCGAGAGGAGCGAAAGGATGCATGCACTGTCAGAATGCACCGTCTATGTTAGTTAGAGGGATGCGTGAGTCAATTGAAAAGGCACAGAATGACTTTGCATGAAAGTTAGCTAAGGAATGTGAAATCACTTACTTTAATACAAATGTTGAGATATATTGGAATTATTGGGAAACCTATATTGAAAGAGTGTAACTTTATTGTGCCGTTAACGATGTGGATGGGAAGAAAGTTTCCGTTGTGCTTTAACGTTATTGTTGCAGACATACTGCCTGCTACCCAGCTTGTTAACACCAGAAAAGCCAGCCGAAAGACATTGTTGACACATTACAAAACCATTTAAGCCCAAAACCTTTTGTAATACAGTAGCAGAGAGATTCTGATTCCATAAACGATATCAGAATATATTGCAGAGCTGAGGAAATTATCAGAATATTGCCAATTTGGCGCAGGCCTGTCAGATGCATCGAGGGACACGCTTGTATGTGGCATGCAGCGGCTACCCGTCATTCGGGGCAGGTGAGGCAGATCCCCCTGTTTTGAGCCTCACAATTTTAGCCCAAAAAATAAACTATATATATTTTTTTGGGGGGGGGTCTAAAAATGTATTGTATGCTGCTGCATAAATTATGTAATATGCCAGGGAGATATGTATACTGTAGCTAAGAAAGTAAAACTAAGTGTATGTTGTGTAGTAAGATCTTAGTAGCCCATGTGCATCACCCTAATAATTTGGTCTATTTACCCCTCTTAATTTCGCCTACTGTTCTGACTTGGTGATGCACATGTAGCCTATTTTAGAGAAATGTAATCATCGAATATTGTAAGAGCTTTCATTGTCTGCTTATATGACCCTTTATTTATCCTACGGTTCTGACTTGGTGTACAGGGAGAACACTGTAAGAATGGCCCATGTTCTGAATTCTGTTGCTGTACATTTCAAAAGTGCTAAACAAATAGTTCTATTGACTACGTCCGTCCTAGCTCGCTCATTAATGTCTTAATCGAAATTACGGATTGCCTCTTATCCGCTTGTCATCCCCTTATGTCATAGTTCAAAATTGTCATTAAAAAACACATTTGTTTAAGCAAGTCAGCCATATCAGCTATGTTTTTTTAAAAGGCAGTAAATGAGACTGAATTAACTGTTTCGCTGCCAAACAAGGCTCTGCTGATAGCCAGGTGTAGCAGTGGTAAGATTTTGGGCCGACAATAGACAATGGACCTGATCGGACAGCTCAGAGCTTCTGCTCATTTCTGTCCATAAAAACAAAAGGATTGGTGGAAGAGGCAGGGCAGGCCAGGAGCAAGGAAGGAGGGTGTGATCAAGCAAGGCATCCCCCGAGGCTAAATGCCCTAAGGTTTTTATCAGAACAGGCGTAGATTAGTTTCACCTTTTTTCTTTTCCCGACATGAGTTTGATGTGTTTGGGACTGCTGTTGGGAAAGCTTTATGTAGGCCCTAACAGTTTGTGGGTACTGTTTGTCACCATTATAGAGCAATTAATGTATTGTTTAGTGTTGTGTTGTGGCTTTGCTGGCATGCATCCCACTTTATTTATTTTTTACCCCACCAAGATTTACATGCTAAAATCGCCACTTGTGGCATGCATAGAGAAAGCACACAAAAGAGGTTGCTAACAGAAAAGGACTTGACATAGAACGTGCACTGAGCATTACAATTTCAATGGCGAGTGCAGCAAACGATGCATCTGAATTGCAAAGAAAGGGATTGTATGTGCAAAAAATGAAATGTAATTTAAAATATAAAGAAAGAAACATGTTTTCGCTGTGCCAAGACATCACATGATGCAAATGACTGTTGGTTTAAAGCAGTGGTCAACAACCGGTAGATCGCACTCGACTGGTCGAACTCCAAGGCTATCCTAGTTGATCGCCAAACGTTCCTGTAAAAAGCGTTTTTTGGAGCGGTTAGCAGTAGGTGCACTCGATTAAGCGGCCCTGTGCCCTGAGTAGTCGAAGTTTCCCCATTTTTAACCATTTCATGTGTCTGAAGGTACAAACTCCGCCAACCTGGCGGGCCCGGAGAGCAAATCAAGTGCATCTATTGGTCTACCGCTGACCAATCAGATAGCTTATTGCACCATGTCTGCAGCTTCCACGAGCCCACAGCAAAGTTGATAGTGGACTACTGTGTGACTCAAAACATGAATAGAGACGAATAGACTACAGCATGTTTAAGATTTTATTCAGCACTGACAACACTTTATTCAACACTTATAAGCCATCATTTTAAAATGGTCTGAGAAGAACAACTTGGGCAGGGCAATTCAAGAATAACCAATATGCAGTGATAATGTATGTATTGAACTGGTTTTAATAGGTTAATGTTGCATAGGCTTACATTTTTTTAAAGTCATGTTTAATACAGAATCTGAGTTCTCTGCCTGCATTTTGACTAAACGTGATCTTGGTTGGTGACCACTGGTTTAAAGAGAAAGACTGTATCAAATGCCACAAGCAAGAGAGAGTGTGTAAAGCAAATAAACAGCACACACACATAGCAAACAGAAATCGCATAGAGAGAAACGCAAAACTACAAATGTACACAAAGTGAAATATGTTCTGTCATGCCTTGAACTGCATAGCATAGCATTAAAGAAACAGACCACAGAATAATATGGATTAGTCCAGAGAGCTGACAGGAATCAACTTGAAAATGAAGTTAGATCAGCGTTATCAGTAATATCAGCAACAGATTACAACAGACTCTTTGCAAAACTACCATTACAGAAGAGAACAGTGACGCTCAAAACACACACTGTGGAAAAGGTTTCTCATTTGGGCAAAATAAATGTTGATTTTACAAAGGCAAAACACAGCAGCTAGACATGTATGTACTACAAAATGGAGGACCAGCACAGCTTGGATGTGAATGGACGTGAATGAAAAATTCAACTGGACTGGCACACTATCAAAGCACTGTACTGAATGTGTCATCACTAGGCAGCAGCAGCAGCAGAGCCACTGCTAAGAGACTATCCAACTGCTCACAAATTACCAGGAAGTTTTCGAAAAGGGAATTAGAAAACAGAAAGGAATGAAGGCCAGGATTGAGATAGATTAAAAGGCTACTCCAAAATTTCACAAGGCCCGTCCTGTGCCATATACAATCCGACCTAAAGTGGAGGCGGAGTTGCAGAACTTAAAGAATTCTGGGATTCTGTCCAAGGTGGACTGGAGTGAGTGGGCTACGTCCATTGTGACTGTTTTGAAGAAAGGGAAAGCTGGAAACGTACGCATCTGTGGGGACTTTAAAGTGACAGTCAACCCTGTACTCCACACTGTTCAGTATCCACTGTCTCGCTTTGAGGACGTATTTGCTTCCCTATCAGGAGCGGGACGCTTCATGAAGATAGACCTAGTGCAAGCTTATTTACAAATGGAAATTGAGGGCTCGTCAAAGTAGTTTTTGACAATCAACACACAAAGGCTTATTCTAGTACAACCATCTTGTTTTCGGGAGAGCCTCAGTTCCAGCCATCTGACAAAGAGCAATGGGCCAAGTGCTTCAGGGGATACCAGGTACCCAGTACTACCTCGAAAACATAATAGTTACAGGAACGGATGACGAAGATCACCTTAACAACCTACAGAGGGTGCGCACTAGGCTATGTGAGTATGGACCAAGGTTATTATAGTTTTGTGATTTTATTTGATATTCAGTTTAGTTTCAGTTAGTTTTCATATTTGATTTACTCGTTTTTATGTTCTTTCAGTTTCATAAAATGAATCCATTGTTGTTCCCTGTTGTTTGCTAGCGATAGCAAGATTATCTATTATATTGACAAGATATATTGACAATACATGTCCTCAGAGATTGAAGCCCGGGAAGGAGGAGACGAGATCAGGTGGGACCATTCTAACCAATGAGAGGGCGGATATGCGTGTGAACCACAGGCACAACTAAGTCGTTTTTCTCAAAGTTACCGAATGCCACGTGCGTCCACATATATCAGTACATTTGTAACAACCTAGACATTACTTTATTTGGTCAAATAGGCCTCATGTAATTTGACACACTCTCATAGACCTCCATGCAAAATGGTCTGCTTATCTTGTCGGGACAGATTTTGGGTGGAGATAATCCTCTTGCTCGCCTCTTCCTCTCTGGTGGTAGCCAGTCATAGTGATGCACACCCTAGGTCTATTTTAAACATTGCCATCTATAAAATGATGCCAGCTGATTAATGATTTCGACTGTCTGAGAAACGCTGTCTGTCTCATCCCGACTCCAGACACGTTCATTGCTGTGGAACAGCTGGAGATCGAATTGAATATTGAAACAATGTTGCAAATGTTTAAGACAGACAGCAACGTTTATATACATCCCAGCTGTTGAAAACTAAATGGCAGTCTAAAAGAAATGTGAGATAATGTCTAGATGATTTTTATAGTGGAGGTCAAGTTTATAAATGCCTGGCTGGGCTGATAAGATAGTGGATTACGCAGTCAGATGGATCAGAGTAAATAGGTATTTTAATGTCATAGATTTAGCCGGTGCTAACTGTGGAATATACACTGGCTGGAATGTGGTTTTAACCAATCAGCATTCAGGATTAGACTTACCCGTTGTATAAAAGAGTATCCTCGCAGGGATACTCGTCAGTATCCCTGCGAGGATACTGACGAGTTCATTTTTGTATTTTTTTTAAAATGTAATAAAAATGTGCCAATTGGTAAACTGTAGTTTTTGTAAACCTATCAAATACTTTGGACTAAACTACAGTATGATTCTCAGAGTACAATAATTATTCCTCTCTAGCAAAACACATGGAGAGAAATAAATACAAATGGACAAATTGAAGGGAAAAGTTCTACATGCTTCAGTACCTTTCACAGCCTTTGTTTTGCCATGCCTAGGGCAATGGACAACACCAATCTACACACATACAATTTGAACTGCTGTTAATGTGAACAAGTGGGAGTTGATAGTGATTGTATGGTACACCCACCTAACTGTCCCCCAATTGAATCACTTGCCCTTTCAGTGCATTAAGCTTAGCTTAAAAAACTGTGGATAAATAGTGGATGAAGTGGGCAATCTCAACACACTCTCCTGCACACTCTGTTTAAAGATGTTGCAATTGCTCATGCATGCCTAGTTTGAGTATCACTGTCAGCTGAAGTACACAAAAAGAAGCTGGGGGAAGCTGTGTAATTAATGTGAGTGTTTAATTAGGCTGTCTGTCTAGTGTACCGAATGCAATTCACATGGATAATACCGCTGGCCTTCAATATCTAATGCGGGCATCCCTTCAATTTTCTATTGTGTAAGGAACTTGAAAACGTCACAATTGGTCGAAAAAGATTCTTTAACAGTGTTTGTCATTTTGACAGTTGGCTGTCTGTCAGATAGAAGTGCCCTCAATACGACCACATACATTGCGGGGACTCTTATCTTGAAGTAGCACCGTAAAGCCTCCTTAATACAAATGTATTTAATTACAAAAGTAGTTATGGCGTAATTATTACATAGTGCACACAACAGTCATACCTGTTTGCAGTTTGTTTAATTACACTTTTGTATGAACTTTTGTATTGCATTTCATTTACAATATCCTATGCATGAAAAACTTTTTAAATTTTTTTTTACAATTGTGTCTAAGCAACCTTCTAAAATGCTAAGCCTTGTTTATATGTCCTTTGTCCTGATCTTGCCCTCATTCTGATTGTACCCACAGTTTCAGAAATATTCCTTTCACGTGGCTCATATCCGTCCACTGCGTCTGTATTGTGACCATTTTTCCTGTTCCCTCCCTGTATGCAAATTATTTGACATCTATTCTTTCAAAATAATATTATTTATTTATTGGAAGACGCATATTGATGCCATAAGGCAACGGTGCCACCTGTCAACGATTTAAGAAGGTGGGATAAAGATGATTTTAAAAGGTTTCACTGTTCAGATCCGTCTACACTTGTGTAAGACACAATGCGTGCCTGACTTCCTCCGGGGGTGGTCAAGACCTGATCACAATCAGACCACAAAGAGTCTTTTAACTGTCTACGTCTGTCTGAAAATGTGGTCACAATCAAAATGTGGACAAGATCAGGACAAAAGATGTTAGATCCAGAACGGGGCATTATATCACTCAATGTTCAATCTCAATGGTGAGCTTTTTTGAAAATCACTGTTATTGTGGATGCTGGAAACAGGAACAACATGTACTATGGTGCAGTATGTAACAATTGTATGTAACTACCACGTTAGTGCATAGGTATTGGGCGACCCAAAAGTAAAATCTGAATGTGCTACTTTTGTTTAGCATCTCATTGCATGACGTATGGGTTGCAACTATTGTTTCCTTAGAAACGACATAGTTACACCAGCACTGCCTTTGCCCTAAGCACTCGTGGAATCAATCCTTGTCCAGTCAAATCATTGGGAAGGGCCCTTATTGCTTTGTTGGAAAGCTCTCCACTAGATCAGTAGGATATGCTATTACTTGCCACAAAGAAGGATTAGAGGACCAAAAAGACACATGACACCTGTCTTCCCATATTTTCCTGCTCGGACACCCTCGGATCCTGCTGACTGTACCAAATGTCACAGGAAAAGGGATTAAAAAACAAGTATTAAAAAAAGATGTCCATGTGATACAGTAGGCCTACTGTGTCCAGTATCACAATTACTTACAACTAACTAACTATATACTTACATACTGTTACGAACTATCCAATAAGTTACTGATAACCAAAATTAAAGAGGTGGGGTTTTAAAATGGGTTCCCGAAAGGCATCCATGGGGGGGCCTACTGAGTGCTGGCCAAGCAACTCCAGTTGGGTCTTAAAAGATTCACAGGTTAGGGCAGGGGGCCCTCCATGGGTGTCCTGGGGCCCTCCCTGGGTGCACGTTTAGTTTTTTTTGCACTAGCACTACACAGCTGATTCCAATAACTCATCATCAAGCTTTGATTATTTGAATCAGCTGTGTAGTGCTAGGGCAAGACCAAGTTTGGGAAACCCTGGATTAGGGAGTAAAAATAAAAGTGAAACAAACCCAAGCAGGAGAAAACACAGAAGCAAAGGCTTTGTTCAATAACCTAAAGTGGAAGATCCAACGTGACGTGGTAGCTCTCCTAACATCTTTTGCCAATTTATGCACTGGCCCAGCAGGTCTTAAATATCAGCTGGGCCACCACATATGAAACACTTGACTAACGAGACGACAGGTGAACCACATCCTTACCAACGTGGATAATTCCAATTAGTGCGCGTGCCACACCCAAACAGAACCAACCTCAAAATCAAGAAAAAAAACAAAGCCTGTAACACATACATACACACTTATGTATCATAATGGTTAATGTCATTGCCATTTGAATGATTAATATATTTTCTTTATTACTTTTGACAGTCCTCATCACCTTCAATTGACAGTCCTCATCAGCTGTAAACCGATTTAAAATGTCTTCGGGACCTACCCCTAAATTACACAATGGTTCATGACACCGCTATTGAAATATATAGGTTGCTTTAAAAAGGTGTGTTATACAAAAAAAGCAAAGCTATGCTATCATTTAAAGTTACACACCTTTTGACATTCGTAACACATCTGTTGTGCATCATTCTACTTCCTTTAAAGTGACACACATACATACATTCATAACAGATCCATGACTGCTGTTGTATCATGTCAACAAGAGACTCCCCACAATCTGTTCACTTTGTTTTTAAATTAGCCCCCCAAAAGTATATTTAAATGGATTCCTAATGATTAATAGCTCTAGATTCCTTGCTGTCTTGTTTTTATTAATTTAAGAAAGTAAAATAGGGTATCTGGCGCATGTTGTCGCTAATGTCATTGGTCATGGATATGCTAAAAAAGGCGATGATGGTAGCCCTATAATGGTAGAGGTATTAGCATATTATAAGCAGTATTTTTATGAATCATTACGTTCCGGTTATATTAACCAGCCAAACATAGCCTTGCTAAAAAAAAAAAAAATCACACCAAGCCTGATTTAAATACTCGACTGCTTTACTTTTCTTTTTAACTCTGCTCCTTTATAAAGTCAGGAAGAATTCTTTTCTGTCCTCCTTTGAGATTTCGTTTAAAAACAAATGTTATTTTGGTGTTCAGCAACAAAAGAGTAAGTATTTGCTTTAATGGCTAAGGTTTTTTTTTTTTGAACGTCACATAAAACACAAAGAAATATCTGTTGCAGTATTTTCTTCAGGTCCTATTTTACATTTCATTGACCTTATGCCATAACATTATAAATACCCTTGGCCTAAAAAACATGATATAGTAGCTACTGTGATGGCTAGTTGAAGTTTCTGTAGTTAACACATGTAATTTGTACACATAATAGATTGCCTAGCGAACTGAAATATATTGTTTGATTCTCCACTTACACTTCAGGCTACCTGCACTGCAATTACATTGTACTTACAAGGGTGTGATACATTTTTACTAATGTGGCATAAGGTCTACATTTTGTAAATAGTTCTTCTTCCTTCTATAGGTTAAAAATAGACCAGTCGATTCATTTTCTCCACAAATATCCATTTAATCTGCACACATTTACTGAAAATCACAGTTTATTGAAAGAACACAGAAAGGTCAAATTACACAAATAAATGTATCTAGGAGTAACTACTCAGTGCATGGCACATTCTCAGGGAGACGACTCATTGTGAGTCTTTGGCTCTTCACCTCTAGCGTGTTAAAGGCAGAAAGAGCTCTGAAATATTAAATGTTGAAAGAAGTTGGCCAGCCAACTTGAGAGCCTATATAGTTCAAAATATGGAGGAGAGAGTAAATTAACCTTGCTACAATGAGTGACAAACCATTTTTGTAAGTTTGGTGTTACAGCAGTTTTTGATAATGGGAGTACTTATATTACAGAATATCATGACCTTACCAGTGCAAAGGGATTTATTTAGAAATAACACACATTTACTGTAGAAAGTAGTGTCCTCGCTCTGACAAAAAAAACTATGAACAATCATAAAACAAGTTACCAGTGCCATTGCTACCTTTAAAAGAAGTCTAGAATGCATGCCATTTTATTATGCAGGTTTTCAATCGAGAAAGTTCAGTTTGTTTTCGTCCAACAATTCCTGTGTCTCGTCTGCAAACTGTGTGTGTGTGTGTGTGTGTGTGTGTGTGTGTGTGTGCGTGTGCACAAGTATGTGCTCTGAAAAAGATCTCCAGATTTTCTGCATCGCCATTGATATCCCATCCATTCAGTTGTTTTTGTGTAGTTTTGTGTTTTTGCTGCCTCCCTCTACATCCTCCCTGTCATCTGAAGGCTTTGCATTAGATTTTCCATTCTGCGCTGCGGTCCTTTGCTGTTGACAATACAAAAGACAAGAATGTATAGCTCATAAACAACAGTGGCAGAGTAATAGTGAAACAATGGGCTACTGTGCAGAAACAATACTGGATTGATGACAGCAGTACTAAAAATACAGCAGTATTACAATCTTACTTCACACTCATGTTGATTAGCCTATCTCTTCTACTGTGAATATATACACTCCACACCCACTTACGGCTGGGACGATACCAGTGTCATGACGTTGCCCTCTTCGAGTACAGGGAGGACAGTTGACCACCTCCCCCTTGCACCATCCCCCAACCTACCTCCCCTCACCAGGGCCCTGTGTGAAGGGGTGGTACAATTCTAGAGGAGAATCTCTTGCCACATGGCCCAGTTGAGACACAGAGGGGTTTCATAGAGAGACACAGGAAATTCTTCCAACTCACAGAATTGGGGAACCGAACGACATTTATGTTCTGGAGAAGGTATAAAAGATTGGTGAAGAATCCAGCTACGAACTGGTCCGCTTGGTACAATTTTGTGATACTCAGAAGAGACAAAATAGCCATATTACCATAAAACTGTTTATATAATAGCCTCAGCTATGGGACTTGCATCCAAATGCTTGTATAAAATGTATTAATAAGGATAAAGCTATTTGGATTACGTTGAGATGCCATGTACTGATGTTAATGTGATAGAATGTATTTCTGTTCAAAGCATCGGCTCGCCCCCCAGGGACATGGACAGGACAAGGCGTCAAGCCTGTTCTATGTTCACGTATAAAACCCCACCCTGATTTACTTTCTTCAGGCCAGCTTACCTCAGAAGAGAGCCAAGGTTTGACCACCCAATTCCTCTACTGAAAGTTACCTATACCACGTGGTTAAACTTTTAGACTATTGAGACCGACAGAATAAGAACAAGTCTTTGATATTAATTATTAGTCTGCAGCTAAGTAAATTATATCATTGAACGCGAAGACCAACGAAATATCCATTCTATAACGACATTAATGAATGTCGCTTTGAAAGATCCATTCTAACCGAGAGAGAGAGCGAGAGAACTCTCCAACAGAACAACTCTCCAACAAGGATCCCGACGACACACTGAGCGTAAATATATATTGATAGCAATATTCCCGAATGAGTGAGCGTTCATGTGCAAAGGATTAGCATATCAATTGTTAATATTAATGAACTCTGTGTGCCTCCTAAGCTGCCCTTTATGACCCTTTGTTTAACAAGACACCAGCCATGCCTGTTTAGCCCACTAGGGCACATTACTCTACCAATTATTTGTGACGATACTTACTGTTTGTATGCTTTCTGTGAATTACTTAGTTTAGTAAATAAATGATTTTAAGACAATTGATGTATGGATGACTTTAGTAAAGGCTGGATTTGTGCAGATACAACAATTTACGACGTTTGGAATGAGACTGGACGCGAGGTAAAATACACCATTTAAACCAGAAGATAATCGGCCTATACTATAATAGAATATAATATATAATGTTATATTAAAGGAAAGTTATATTAGGAAAATTGTAACTTTGTAATCTGAATATTTTCCTTGGTGCCCCAATCTCCTAGTTAATTACAATTAAACAATTAATCAGTTTAATCGCGTGATAATAATTACAGGGAGTTAATTGATAAACATGTCTTCAGTTTAATGGTGCCCCAAAGACACGACCCCAGTATCACAATATTTTTTTTAGAAAACTTGAAGATGCCCATACACTTGTCCCTTAAAAAGCTGCTGTAAGTAAATTATTGTGCAATTTATAACTACGTTTCCATCCACAGTTTTTATGCAAGTAAAGTCATACCGTATAAAAAAAATCATGACTGCTGTGATAGAAACAGGTAGTTTCGGGATACAATTTTATAAATGCCGACCAATAATTTGTTAGTTTGACATGGTGGGATCTTTTTGTATCGGTTCAATTAATTATGTGAGAAACGGTGGTGGAAACTCTTTAATTCGCAAATATTGATATAATAACTAGAGCTGAGCATTAACCAAAATGTATTTTTTAAAACAGCTAATTGACCAACATCAGTTCAATTATTTGAATTCCATTTCATTATGGGTTTTTTCTGAGCTGAATGCGCAGTTTCTCTAAAGATGAATTAGATCAAGCCCGAACTGTGCAATGTAGTAGGGGGTTGTAGTTTCCGAAAGGCCAATATTCAACATAGTTTTAGCGTAGAAAACGTGGTAATTAACTACAATGACCATAATCTAACACGTTCCTACTTGCCCAGTCTGTGTGGGCACGGAGACAGAGAGAAGAATGCATGATCGAGAAGGATAGAGAGCAGTTGCTTTGCGAGGTATCTGTACCTGAAAATACATCATCTAAAGTATTCCTTATTTGCTTTGGGAACTAATAACATTTTGATTTTGTCAGACCGCATAGGCAGCAGCTCTATAAAGATGAGATGATGACTTGGGATGAAATAAAGTCAGCTAGCATCTGTTTAGTGTTAACCAATGTCACATTGCTGGATGCCTTGAGGCTTGCCGAGTTCTGCATGGCGTTGGGCCAGTAACCGAAAGGTTGCTAGATCGAATCCCTGAGCTGACAAGGTAAAAATCTGTCGTTCTGCCCCTGAACAAGGTAGTTAACCAACTGTTCCTAGGCCTCCATTGTAAAAAATAATTTATTCTTAACTGACTTAAAATAGCACAGGAAAAAAATGTATGAAATTGTATGAAATGTATGCATTCACTACTGTAAGTCGCTCTGGATAAGAGCGTCTGCTAAATGACTAAAATGTAAAATGTAAATAAAAATAATTTTAAAAAATCACACTGTCAGTGGCCAAGCCTTTCATTGCCTGAAGTAAAGCCAATACAAACAAACAACAGATACTAGTTAAATAAAGGTAAAAATATATATATATTTTTAAATCACACTCTGTCAGTGGCCAAGCCTTTCCTTGCCTGAAGTAAAGCTGATACAAACAATCAACAGATACCTGTACAGATGTAGGATCTTAATTTGATCACCCTGTTGCAGTGTATTTGAGGTTTAAAAAGGGTTCTGAAGTTTGTAATTTACTATTTGAAATTTCAGGCTTGATTTTCACTTACGAAACATGTATCAACCACTACAAAAATGTACATTCCTTTTAATCCACACAATAATTCACATTTCCTGTTGCTGCAGGATTATTTTCCTGCTGTAGCAAACTGGCAAAAATTAAATCAAATAAAATGGTATTTGTCACATTCTTCGTAAACAACAGGTGTCGACTAACAGTGAAATGTTTACTTAAGGGCCCTTCCCAAAAATGCGAGAGAAAAATCAATAAAAATAATAACACAAAGAATAAATAAATAAGAAGTAAAGATAACTTAGCAATATACACAGGGTACCAGAACCGAGTCGATGTACAGGGGTACAAAGTAATTGAGGTAGATAGGTCCATGTAGGTAGGGGTAAAGTGACTAGGCAACAGGATAGATAATAAACAGTAGCAGAGAGTTAGTGCAAAGAGGGTCAATGTAGATCTGGGTAGTCTGGGTAGCTATTTGGTTAACTATTTAGTAGTCTCATGGCTTGGGGGTAGAAACTGTTCAGGGTCCTGTTGGTTCCAGACTTGGTGCATCGGTACCGCTTGCTGTGCGGTAGCAGAGAGAACAGTCTGACTTGGGTGGCTGGAGTCTTTGACAATTTTTAGGGCCTTCCTCTGACACTGCCTGGTATAGAGGTCCTGGATGGCAGGAAGCTCGGCCCCAGTGATGTACTGGGCCGTACGCACTACCTTCTATAACGCCTTGCGGTTGGATGCCAAGCAGCTGCCATTCAAATCCGTGATACAGCCAGTCAAGATTCTCTTAATGGTGCACTGTAGAGCCTTTTGAGGCTCTGAGGGCCGATGATAAATCTTTTCAGCCTCCTGTGGGGGAAGAGGCATTTACATGGCTTCTTTACACCTGTGTTGGTGTGTGGACCATGTTAATTCCTTAGTGATGTGGACACCGAGGAACTTGAAGGTCTAAACACGCTCCACTACAGCCTCGTCGATGTAGATGGGGGTGTGCTCGGACCTCCATTTCCTGTAGTCCACGATCAGTTCCTTTGTCTTGCTGACCACACTGCCAGGTCTCTGACCTCCTCTCTATAGGCGGTCTCATCGTTGTTGATGATCAGGCCTACCAACGTCATGTCATCAGCACCCTTGACGGGCCCCCGTGTTAAAGATCAGCATGGTGGATGTGTTGTTGCCTACACTACACCTGAGATGCGGCCCATCAGTATTCAGTCCCAGGGTCCTGAGCTTAGTGATGAGCTTAGAGGGCACTATGGTGTTGAACTCTGAGCTGTAGTCAATAAACAGCATTCTCACATAGATGTTTCTCTTGTTAATGTTGGAGAGGGCAGTGTGGAGTGCAATAAAGATTGCGTCATCTGTGCATCCGTTAGGGCGGTATGCGAATTGGAGTGGGATGATGGTGTTGATGTGAGCCATGACCAGCCTTTCAAAGCATTTCATGACTACAGATGTGAGTGCTACGGGTTACCTTGGCATTCTTGGGCACAGGGACTATGGTGTTCTGCTTGAAACATGTACTGTAGGTTTTACAGAACCGGTCAGGGAGATGTTGAAAATGTCAGTGAAGACACCTGCCAGCTGGTCAGCGTATGCTCTGAGTACATGTCCTGGTAATCTGTCTGGTCCCGCAGCCTTGTGAATGTTAATCTGTTTAACACACATTGGCTACGGTGAGCGAGATCAGAGAGTCATCTGGAACTGCTGTTGCTCTCATGCATGGTTCAGTGTTGCTTACCTCGAAGCGAGCATAGAAGGCATTTTGCTCATCTGGTAGGCTCAAGTCACCGGGCAGCTCATGGCCAGGTTTTTTTTTGTAATCTGTGGTAGTTTGCAAGCCCTGCCACATCTGACGAGCATCAGATCCGGCGTAGTAGAATTAGATCTTTGTCCTTTATTGACAATTTGCATGTTTGATGGCTCGTCGGAGATTGTAGCAGGATTTCTTATAAGCGTCCTGATTAGTGTCCCGCTCCTTGAAAGTGGCAGCTATAGCATTAGCTCAGTGCGGATGTTGCCTGTAATCCATGGCTTTTGGTTAGGATATGTACGTACGGTCACTGTCGGACGACTTCGTCGATGCACTTATTAATGAAGCCGGTGACTGATGTGGTAAACTCTTCAATGCTATCGGATGAATCCCGGAACATATTCAAGTCTGTGCGTGCGAAACAGTCCTGTAGCTTAGCAACCTCTTCATCGGACCACTTCCGTATTGAGCATGCCACTGGTACTTCCTGTTACAGTTTTTGCTGGTAAGCAGGAATCAGGAGTACAGCTTTATCGTCAGATTTGCCAAAGGGAGGGCGAGGGAGGGCCTTTAGTGCATTTCTGTGTGTGTAGTAAAGGTGATTTCAAGTTTTGGTGCCTCTAGTTGCACAGGTGACATGCTGGTAAAAATGAGGTAAGACGGATTTCAGTTTCCCTGCATTAAAATCACCGGCCACGAGAAGCGCCGCCTCTGGATGTGTCCTTGTTCAGACACGACTCTGAGAAACATAGGATAGGATAGTCTTGAATGGAGCTCTTCCAGTTTGTTCTCTAGTGATTGTACATTGGCCGACAAAACAGAGGGCATGGCAGTCTAGATGCTCGCCGAGGTAGTTTAATTATGACGCCACCTCGCTTACCTCTCTTTTGCCGCCGCTTCCTCTTTTCAAGACCTGGATGATCAGGGCCTGGTCCGGGGTAAACTTAACGTCCAGAGCTGCTGACTTATTGAATTCGAAATCTTCCTTCAAATTGAGGTTAGTGATTGCTGTTCTGTTTCCAGAAGCTGTTTTCAGTCATAGGAAATTATGGCAAAGAAATTTAAGATCAGCATTAAAAAAACACATAAAATAGCAGAATTAGTCAGGAGCTCATAAGACGGCAGCTATCCACTGCAGCGCCATCTCAGCAATCACAGAGCCATCTCAGCCAAATTAAGATCCTACATCTTTAGGCTACATTTATCCTGCCAGCTTTAGTGACGAACAAACTAAAATCAGTCTATGAAGCAAAACACACCCTGAAAGAAATATACATTTAAGAAAATAAAAAAAAGACAAAATTTTTGTTATTCTCAGTATTTTTTGAATGGTGACTACCCTACATGGCAGTGGAATTTAGGGTGACTTAAGGTCTCTTTCGCTCCCTCAGTCAGGCTGTTTAGTATCACATGCTCTGGGTGGCTGGCTACCACATGGCCCTATCAGTGAGGGATCAGCCCCTTTGTGAGCACCTCTCCATTTTTATTAGTCAATCTGACAATGACCACAGGAGGGAGAAAGCACTGGGTCTTCGCTTTTCCAAAGCTTGCCTGTGACGAATAATATTGTCACTTCCATTCTATTTAACCTTTTCTCGTCCCAGGTTAGTCTCTATTGTAATATAATCTCTTTTACCAGGGACCCTGGTAACAGAGATCATACTGTAGGTAAGGTATAGGTATAGCCATTTCCCCTTAAAACGGTTACAGAATCGATGGTAGCTGAACATATTTAAGCATGACAGAGATGGAGAAATCCCACTTAAAATGCATGGCAGCAGCTCAGTTACACAGTGTTACACTACATTGCAATGGGATCTGTAGTTGCTATACCATCTGCCACATTCAAACAGGCGTGACACTGTTTCCTTATGATTGAGCGAGCCAGGCTTGGATTAGTTTGGCAGAGTGCAATACAATCAATATAATAGTTCAGTAGATTGTGGTGGCATTTGCTGTAACAATATGTATGTACATGCAATGTATTCATTTCACCATAATATCCCACACAGTGCACATTGTCACATGTGGTTTAAGAGAAATTGGAAAATTCACATGGGGAGAAATGCAAGAGGCACCTTGTAGAATGGGTATTATGTTATGTACATAAACATTTAAATGCTAACCTGCTGTTCAAGTAGCTTTTTACTGTCGGGAGAGGATTCTGTCTCCGTCTGGTTTTGGAAGCAATCCCCGCCAATCTGTTGTGAGACAAAGAAACACAAACTTCAATGTATTTATTTATGTGACTGGGACAGTGCACATTAATCAAAATGTCAGTGTAAATCTATGTAAATGTCCCAGAGTTAGCTAAACAGATAATTTCATCCTAACTTCATAAGGCCTGATCAAACAAGCTGGTCTAATGAAAATGCATGAGATGAAAATGACTATTTTACTATTGATTAAAACAATTTTCACTGTGTGTGTCCATGCATTCATGCGTAAAAGTCATACAAGGACATCATTAGCGCCAGCGTGATCATTTCAAAGACAAAACTTGAATATACAGAGGTGGGATCCAGGTCTCTCACAACTTGTATCCTTTCATTGTTGGATGAAAGTAGAATCCAACATTTCCCTTTGAACAGATCTACTTTACTTGTTACACCTACAGTGCTGTACTGTGGCTAAACTACCACAGATAATATAAAGACATACACCTCAATCTCTGTTTCTACCCTCCAGTGTGGATCCTGGCAAATAGTATTTAATTCTGTTGTGACTGCCCCATCGTCTTTGCTTTCTTGGACAGTTACCATAGAATTCATATAGCTTAGTGGCAGTTACAGTTGAAGTCGGAAGTTTACATACACCTAGGTTGGAGTCATTAAAACTTGTTTTTCAACCACTCCACAAATTTCTTGTTAACAAACTATAGTTTTGGCAAGTTGTTTAAGACATCTACTTTGTGCATGACACACAACAATTTTCCAATAATTGTTTACAGACAGATTATTTCACTTATAATTCTGTGTATCACAATTCCAGTGGGTCAGAAGTTTACATACACTAAGTTGACTGTGCCTTTAAACAGCTTGGAAAATTCCAGAAAATTATGTAATGGCTTTAGAAGCTTCTGATAGGCTAATTGACATAATTTCACTCAATTGGAGGTGTACCTGAGGATGTATTTCAAGGCCAACCTTCAAACTCAGTGCCTCTTTGCTTGACATCAAAATCAAAATAAAAAAAAATCAGCCAAGACCTACATTTTTTTTTAGCCCTCCACAAGTCTAGTTCATCCTTGGGAGCAATTTCCAAACGCCTGAAGGTACCACGTACATCTGTACAAACAATAGTATGCAAGTATAAACACCATGGGACCATGTAGCCATCATACCGCTCAGGAAGGAGACGTGTTCTGTCTATTAGAGATGAACGTACTTTGGTCCCCTTGGCTCAGTTGGTAGTGCATGGTGTTTGCAATGCCAGCATGGTCTGTGCAATGCCAGGGTTGTGGGTTCGATTCCCACGGGGGGCCAGTACAAAAAAAAAATGCATGAAATGAAATGTATGCATTCACTACTGTAAGTCGCTCTGGATAAGAGTGTCTACTAAATGACTAAAAATGTAAAATGTGAAAATGGTGTGAAAAGTGCAAATCAATCCCAGAACAACAGCAAAGGACCTTGTGAAGATGCTGGAGGAAAGAGGTACAAAAGTATCTATATCCACAGTAAAATGAGTCCTATATTGACATAACCTGAAAGGCAGCTCAGCAAGGAAGAAGGCACTGCTCCAAAACCGCCATAAAAAAAGCGAGACTACGGTTTGCAACTGCACATGAGGATAAAGATTGTACTTTTTGGAGAAATGTCCTCTGGTCTGATGAAACAAAAATATAACTGTTTGGCCATAATGACCATCGTTATGTTTGGAGGAAAAAGGGGGAGGCTTGCAAGCCGAAGAACACCATCCCAACCTTGAAGCATGGGGGTGGCAGCATCATGTTGTGGGGGTGCTTTGCTGCAGGAGGTACTGGTGCACTTCACAAAATAGATGGCATCATGAGAGAGGAAAATTGTGGATATATTGAAGCAACATCTCAAGACATCAGTCAGGAAGTTGAAGCTTGGTCGCAAATGGTCTTCCAAATGGACAATGACCCCAAGCATACTTCCAAAGTTGTGGCAAAATGGCTTAAGGACAACAAAGTCAAGGTATTGGAGTGGCCATCACAAAGCCCTGGCCTCAATCCTATAGAACATTTGTGGAACTGAAAAAGCGTGTGCGAGCAAGGAGGCCTACAAACCTGACTCAGTTACACCAGCTCTGTCAGGAGGAATGGGCCAAAATTCACCCAACTTATTGTGGGAAGCTACCCGAAACGTTTGACCCAAGTTAAACAATTTAAACTTTCTTAAAATAAAGTGGTGATCCTAACTGACCTAAGACAGGGAATTTTTACAAGGATTAAATGTCAGGAATTGTAAAAAACTGAGTTTAAATGTTTTTGGCCAAGGTCTATGTAAACTTCTGACTTCAACTGTACATTTCCTAAGAGTCACTCCTCAGTTTACACAAATGTTTCAGCAACATTTAGCTAGGGCTCTATCATTATGGGGACCATTAGCGAGATTTGGTTGGGGGCCTCCTGACCTTGCAGGAGAAACATGCTAAGTGGCGGAGAGAAAAGAATGCAGCTTTAATGTTAATGTCCTGCAATTCTACACATTTTAACATGGGGCGTAGAGATAATGTTGCAGTTTTAGAGCACATTTTCTGCAATTCTACACATTGTTACATGGGCCAGAGAGAATATTTAGTAGTTTTAAAATACATTTTACTTATGTTTGACATGGGCGGTGAGAAAACGTTGCAATTTTAAAGCAAATTTGCTGAAATTCTACACATTTTGCAAAGGGGTGGAGAGAAAACATTGCAGTTTTAAGCAAATGTCTTGCAGTTTTACAAATTTGCCATGGGATGAAGATAGAATGTTACAGTTTTATAGCAAATTTCCTGCAATTCTACACATTTTCCCATGACATGCCATGTTAATATGCTACACGTATCTGAGTATGCATGCCTTGCATGCCCAGTCAGTAATTTGGCCATGATTACTACAAGGTTTAGATACCTGGCTAGATTAATTTACCTAGCAATCTATAAAATGCTAGTTGACATGGGCTAATTGTTATGTCAGTCACTGTTGATGCACTACCAAATGTCAAAATTGCACCTTCTAGAACTTGGGACCAATGTTCCCTCAAATGTTTTCTGTCACTGAGCAAATTTCAGATCTGCAGAGTGCAAAGTTGAACATTGTGAAAATTCTGTGCAACTTCCGGCGTGACTTTACTGTGAACACTGACGCTGTACCTGCTTTAATTTACTGTTTTAACAGCGGCCAAGTAGGCTAATCTGGCTATTTGATCATAATGTAGGCCTACCAGAGTTGTCTACCATAAAAAACTATGGAGGAAATGCATCACATAACATTTTAACATGGAAATAGCGGTACTATCTATCAGCCTACAGCCAATGTGTGTGTTCCATGAGACTTTTGAAACAAACATGCAGGGCTTGACATTAACCTGTTTATCCACAAGGAGCTGACTGAACATTTTGTTGTGTTGATAGATGCACTTCACAAAATAAAGTTAATTATTATTCTCATATCATTATTAGAGAGAATCAGACAAAACAGCTACCCTCTGCCTATTGGCTACTTAGCCTATTCAAGCCTGTCTCAAAATACAACACTGCCCCCTTTTATTTTTTTACTCATCCCAATTTCGATCTTGTCTCATTGCTGAAACACCCCAACGGGCTCGGGAGAGGCAAAGGTCGAGTCATGCATCCTCCGAAACATGACCCACAAAACCGCGCTTCTTAACACCCGCCCGCTTTACCCGGAAGCCAGCTGCACCAATGTGTCGGAGGAAACACAGTTCAATTGACTACCGCAGGCAGCCTGCAAGCACCCGGCTCGCCACAAGGTGTCACTAGAGCGCGATGAGACAAGTAAAGCCCACCATGGCCAAACCCTCCCCTAACCCAGATAACGCTGGGTCAATTGTGCGCTGCCCTATGTGACTCCTGGTCACATCAGGTTGTGACAGAAATGTGCGCACGTGGCTCCATGCAGCTCTCGCTTTAGGGGGGTGCATTTGCAGATACAGTACAACCTTATGACTCTGAAATGTCAATCTGGGTTCAGAATGTACAGATTATTTCAATAGAAAAGTACAGACATTTATTATTACATAAAGATAATACTCTTCCTTCTTTCTAATCACATCATCAAATATATTAATTAATGTTCATCACACATTTGTTAACGCGAAAGTTCCCTAAAATGACAAATGCTCTATATCCTAGGGATGAATATCTAGCAACAATGTTAAAGCTTGTGTCCGTAAAATGGATATCGGTTCAGAACTTTTGTGATACAGCGCAGTTAAAAATATATGGCAAATAAAAATCTAACTGGATCATCTTTAGAGATACCGTAGAGGGAGGGGTTGAGGGTAGTTGAAGGACGGGATTAAAAACAAACAAAATATAACTATTGTAAAATACATTGTGTCCGTAAAATGTATATTGTATGTATAAGATGGAAGTAGAAGCCTAAGTGCTGTTGTCAATTAGTTTACTCCAATTAGGGGAGGGGTGGTAAGGTTAAGAAAAAATAATAAAGGAAAACATATTTTTCTTAATATACAGTACCAGTCAAAAGTTTGGACAGACATACTCATTCCAGGATTTTTCTTTATTTTTACTATTTTCTACATTGTAGAATAAAAGTGAAGACATCAAAACTATGAATTGACATATATGGAATCATGCAGTAACCAAAAAAGTGTTAAACAAATTAAAATATATTTTATATTTGAGATTCTTCAAAGTAGACACCCTTTGCCTTGATGACAGCTTTGCACACTCTTGGCATTCACTCAACCAGCTTCATGAGGTAGTTACCTGGAAGAAATAAACATTTCTTAGGTGTGCCTTGTTAAAAGTTAATTTGTGGAATTTCTTTGAGTCAATCAGTTGTGTTGTGACAAGGTAGGGGTGGTATACAGAAGATAACCCTATTTTGTAAAAGACCAGTCCATATTATGGCAAGAACAGCTCAAATAAGCAAAGAGAAATGACAGTCAATCATTACTTTAAGACATGAAGGTCAGTCAATCCGGATAATTTCAACAACTTTAAACGTTTCTTCAAGTGCAGTCGCAAAAACCATCAAGCACTATGATGAAACTGGCTCTCATGAGGGCCGCCACAGGAAAGGAATACCCAGAGTTACCTCTGCTGCATAAGATAAGTTCCGTAGAGTTACCAGCCTCAGAAATTGCAGCCCAAATAAATGCTTCAGAGTTCAAGTAACAGACCCATCTCAACATTAACTGTTCAGAGGAGACTGCGTGAATCAGGCCTTCATGGTCGAATTGCTGCAAAGAAGGTCCCCAAGAAAACAGTGGCCTCCATCATTCTTAAATGGATGAAGTTTGGAACCACCAAGACTCTTTCTAGAGCTGGCCACCTGGACAAACTGAGCAATTGGTGGAGAAGGGCCTTGGTCAGGGAGGTGACCAAGAACCCGATGGTCACTCTGAAGGAGCTCCAGAGTTCCTCTGTGGAGATGGGAGAATCTTCCAGAAGGACAACCATCTCTGCAGCACTCCACCTGTCAATAATTGGTGTATGTAGGTGGCAGGGAAGTCAGGTGCAGGAGAAACCAGAGTGGTTTAAAAAATGGAGTATTTATTAACAAAAAACGAACTCCAAAACCAACGTAGAAAAATAATCCGGGTAAACAAATAACCCGTCGCACACCAATACATAAACAACACGTACATAACATAACAAACAATCACCGACAAGGATATGAGGGGAAACAGAGGGTTAAATACACAACATGTAATTACTGGGATAAGAAACAGGTGTGTAAGGAGACCAGACAAAACCAATGGAAAATGAAAAACTGATCAATGGTGGCTAGAAGACCGGTGACGTCAATTGCCGAACACCACCCGAACAAGGAGGAGCATCAACTTCGGTAGAAGTCGTGACACCACCAATCAGGCCTTTATACTAGACTGGCCAGACGGAAGCCACTGCTCAGTAAAAGGCACTTGACAGCCCGCTTGGAGATTCCCAAAAGGCACCTAAAGACTCTCAGACCATGAGAACCAAAGATTCTCTGGTCTGATGAAACCAAGATTGAACTCTTTGGCCTGAATGCAAGCGTCACGTCTGGAGGAAACCTGGCAGCATCCCTACGGTGAAGCATGGTGGTGGCAGCATCATGCTGTGGGGATGTTTTTCAGCGGCAGGGACTGGTAGACCAGTCAGAATCGAGAGAAAGATGAACGGGAGAAAGTACAGAGAGATCCTTGATGAGAGCACTCAGGACCTCAGACTGGGGCGAAGGTTCACATTCCAACAGGACAACAACCCTACGCACACAGCCAAGACAACACAACACAGGAGTGGCTTTGGGACAAGTCTCTGAATGTCCTTGAGTGGCCCAGCCAGAGCCCGGACTTGAACCCGATCTAACATCTCTGGAGAGACCTGAAAATAGCTGTACAGCGTTGCTCCTCATCCAACCTGACAGAGCTTGAGAGGATCTGCAGAGAAGAGTGGCAGAAACTCCCCAAATACAGTTGTGCCAAGCTTGTAGCGTCCTACCCAAGAAGACTGTAATCACTGCCAAAGGTGCTTCAACAAAGTACGAGTAAATGGTCTTTATAGTTATGTAAATGTGATATTTTAGATTTTTACTTTTAATAACATGTTTTTCTTTTGTCATGAGGGGGTATTGTGTGCAGATTGATGAGGGATTTGTTTTTAATCCATTTTAGAATAAGGCTGCCATGTAACAAAATGTGGAAGAAGTCAAGGGGACTGAATACTTTCCGAATGCATTGTAGGACCGAATCCAGGTAGTCGGTCACAAATGAGATCCCCAGAAAAGACACAAGGGGATAGAAGGTTATGTGACATTGAATTTCACCTAATATATATATATATACATACACCTCTAGGAACTATACTGCATATGCCTATTTCTTTACAGTAAATAACCTTAAATAAGACCTAATAACATAACACCTACAGAACATGTTTTGGCTGAAGTCGGTCAGTAAAACCAATTATTCTAGTCTTCTGGTCTTTTTTTCAATTCTCAAACAGCTGATATGTCTCTAACACTAGCCTGACCAACTATACCAGCCAACACAACTGTCCACTGAAGCCGATTAGGTTAGTACAAATACATCTTACGACATTACCTGTGTGCAGAGCTTTGAGCACTCTGGAAAACACTCATCGCTTCACTGAAAACATCACAGATTTGGTGAATTAATTGTCTGTTTGGATAAACATGATGTGCAAAAATGTTTATTGCTCTAGGCATCTTTTGCTGTTAAACTATGTTGGAATGCATGTTCTTAAACTCAAACTTTGACTGGCTAGAAGGATCCTAAAAAGAGATTATAGTTGTTTCATAACACCATTTTGCAACCCCCAAGCTCATTAATTGTGTATGATACAGGACTATTAAAAGTGCTAAGGGTGGTTGGTGAAGCTGCCTATAAAGAGGAGATTTAAGGATGGCAGTAAAACAATTTCTAAATGTGCACATTGTAAGAGAACACATGGTAACGCTCGCGCGCGCCCACACACACACACGATGCCTTATAAATGCATTTATCATGCCTTGATGTATACTTATAGCGCATTATAACAGTTGCTGTCAACTGTCATAACTCATTTCTAATCTCTCTCCATCTCATCTAATCATGCAGTGGAAGACACGTAGAACTTGACGGCGTCCTTGGGGGACAGGTCTCTTTGCAGCAGGATTTCCCCTTTTACGGCGCCGCCAAAATGATATCATCAATAACACGACAGGAGCGAACATTGTTTTTGGCACGGATTCATTACGGGACTATCTTTTTGACACGTTTCTCCATAGAGGGTAATTTTCTGTCTGGAAAGGATCCCTCTGGACAGTGCACTGTCTCTCCCCAGCGTCCCCCCGCCTCATTTCTGTCATGGTTATTGATAACCACATGTCAAGAAGAACCTTCCTCCCTGGAACTGTCCCTTCCCTGCCGCCCAATCCAATAGAGTTTGGCAGTCATATTCGGCTTCCTTGTCCAGGCATCATAAACATACATACAATGCAGACCGTGAGACCCCATTTGTCTATCCACTTGTATCTTCAGCGAAACGTGCAAGTGGCCGGCTGTGTATTTCTGACTTCTTGAATATACAAAATGTTACAACATTATGATTTTTCTCCAGTTTCTCCAATGACATTGAAAGCCTGCCCCGAGCCTCACAGACTAGTCTTTGATTGACCCAGATCCTGTGATCTGAAATTAGCCGCAGTGGTGGTGTAACACTGTGAAACGGAAAGGCGTTTTGGGGTAAAAGACTGAAGGATTAAAATGAATTTAATGAACAGATGAAGCTGCTGGATTGGGGCCTGAGGGTCACAAATAGGCTATTACAATTTAATTAGTCCAAAGGCTCACCTTTTCCATCTGGCAGTCCTTGACTCCGGGATTACTTTCTCTCCTCATTACCCCAATGTTCGCAGGCGATTTACTGGCTGTGATGATTCTCTGAACTTTCGGGATATCCTGCGAGAAAGAAGTGCGGGAGAGAAAAAGGAGTTGTTTAGGAATTCTAAATATGGAAGGTGGAACATGACAGGTATGGGTAAGGTTTGTATAAGCCATGACACATAGTGCAGCTCTGTAGAAATAGACCATGACAAGAGATTTGGTCCTGAGGTGCATTTAAAGCGGTTTGTTTTTCATTGAACTGGACAGCCCAGTGTATTTTATTTTGCTTATACCACAGCTACCTTCCATAGAGAAAAATACAGATTTTTTATTAGATATGTATTCACTTCATAAAAAGGTATTTTGAATTTGCCTCTTGTAGTGACCTATTTAAATGGACGTCCTATGTATTATTTCAGTGCTTTTTGACAGTATCCATAAGGACCAGAACAATTCTATTGAACGGCGATGGGGTATGAGTGCCTGATGAAATGGTTTTCTGCGCCCAACTGTCCTGCTACTCAAGGAACACAAGAGATGCCATGTCGTTAGAAATTCATGCATGGGTGGTTGTTCTGTTCTCTGAACAGTTCTCACAGCACAGAGATCTGACCTGAAATATGAACAAAAACAACGATAACATTTCAAATAGACAGAAATATGCAAATTGCAGAGATCTTACCCAAATCAACCAAAACATTTAACATCGTTTTCTGAATACTTCACTCTGTGCACACTTCCCTTTCAATCTGCATTAATTATTCCTGTCCATCTCATGGACTTCGTTAAAAGAGAGATTTAAACTCATTCAAATGAATGTTGCATATTTTAAGAGATCCAATGGGTTCTGGCCATAGCAATACTTCTCTACACTGTAAAAAATACAAAAAATAAACTCACTGTTTACCCCCGCAACTGATTTCATCTGGAGAAGCCATCAACAAGTCAAAAGGGAAGTTCTGAGAGGAAGCCAGCAAATAAAGATCCCGATTTTTTTCCCCCTCCGGCAGTAAATTACTGCCCCAAGCATTCCACAGAATCCACATTCCACACACATCATCTCCCATTACTTTGATGAAAATTGCATGCTATCACCACCACAAGACTTGGCTTCCTCCCTAGGCCTGTTAAATATGAAGAGACTTCCACCCTGATCTTGCTGATCCCGGCAACCTCTCACTAATGAATCTTTCACCGGCAGGGGATTGTGTCTGCAGCCGAATACTGGAGTCTTATCTAGTAATGGTTGTTTAGTGGAGCTTAAGGCCCATTATGTTAGGAACTCAAATACCAAGCATAATGCTGAGAGGGTAACTGGTGCACACAAATATCCCAGATCTTAACCACTTTGGAATCCAAAGACAGCAAGAGGGCGTTAGCATAAGAGTGCTTGCATAAGCGTTATATTTTGTAAAGCTGTAGAGGAAATAATGGTAGGCTTTTAAACCTTTCTCATTTCAATGATGTAACATTATATTGTTTTCTGTGCAAAATAATTGCCTTTTGATCACAGACAATAATGGCCCTCGTCGGGCTAGTCAGGCATACTAACAAACATCAGCATGTCCAACAGAATGTGTTTAGTAGCTATTCATTTCTATGAAACACCTAATAGATAACCAAATACGCAGCGGAAACCGGGCCATGAAAGGGCTGATGGAATACATTTGATTACATTTGTAAGAGGCCCGGCTTGCCTTTAGCATATTGAGTCCTTTCGAGTTGTCCTCGCGGAAAAGGAGGAAACACTGCATGGCGAATCGACAAGCGAAATGTGGGGTGGTGTTACGGTTGTCAGTGGTCCCCATTTTTTGGCCATCTTTGACAGTGATTTATATTACACGTCGGCCCCTTCACATTGAACAAACAGTGACAACAGATGGGGAGGACTAGTCATATTTACAGGGAGGAGAACCATCTTTGATTCACGCCGCAGACAGTATCCGTGGATATAGCAGCGGATGGCCAAAGTGACTGCGCAGGATGGAGTGCAGCTATGTGTATGCTAATCAAGTGAGAAGTAAAATCCTGATTTGCATAAGCAGATCAGATCCCTTGCTACCTATACATATGTTTTCCCTCTGTCGTCTTTCCTTTTGTCAGATCCGCTACCCTCCTTCACACCCGACCCTCAACCCCCCGCTTGGAACATGAGATGAGGCCCAGCACAATTCACTCACATCGGCTGTAATGGAGTCATCTTCTGCCGTTGTGAACATTGACTATAGTTTATATTGGTAATGTTGTCAGTCTGGTGTAGAAGGATTGTTCTACTCAGTTATATCACCAGCTGGGTGTTCTGTGTGCAAGGAGTTTTGAATATTTGTTTTATTTCCTGGCCATTACATTTCTTGTTTTATGTGGTGCTTCCGTATGGAGGGGTTATTGGAGCGTTCTCTGAAAGAGCTGTAAAGTCCTCTGGGTGGCACATAGCTAATGTCAAGGCTCTTAGCTTGACACCCAACACACCGAGAGGCAGAATGACTTCTGACTGCGTCAGGGAGAAAAGCCTCTTAGAAACAGGATTGCTCACTAGGATCAGGGCCGATAAGAAACTACAACACAGCTGTGATTGACTTCGATATTCTGATTTAGATATGACTGCAGTAGTTGACTGATATAACCTGTGATTAGGTCCAACATGACTTTGCGCAGCGTATAAATAAAGTGAATGGGGTGTAGTTCAAAACAGATGAATGTGATGGAAGAATTGAGCTCAATTTCGGGTTTCATGTGAAAAAGGCCATACATCTTTAAAAAAATGTATTTTTTTTTTAAATCAGTGCCCTCAAAGGGTTCATCCTGTTTGCAACGCTGCTGACAAACTTTGCTACATAACCTTGGGCAGAGCAATTCTTTATTTATTTATACTCTTTATAAGGTAAATCACTTTTCTATTTACTGTGGAAAGCTACTAATGATAAGCTACCAATGATCTAGAAACCTACTCCATTACAATTCATATTTCTTTTTCGTATCATCCATTTTTGGGTGGGTGGAGGATGTTAGGCCTATATCTTGTGACAGTACTTACCCAACTAATCAGAGTGACAGCCAGGTGTCAGTATAACAAATCAGCTGTCAATCCTGTACGCTAGTTGCTAATAGCGCCCCTCAAAATAAATGCTTACTGCTCTTATCTATACATCACTCACAACATATCCACCTTTGAGTTATTGTGGCTAGTTGGTGTTTCACTGTGCACTCTATCATAGTGACCGTTTTTTTATGAAAACTTGCATATAGAGGTTCCCCGGGTTAGTCCTCTATAGTTATAATCCTGTTTTCAGTAGATAACTTTTCCCTTACCACTGTCACCCTTGGTTTGCTCTCAGGGGATTAAGTCCTTGGCCTTTTGTTAACTGCTGTATGAAGATGACTTTGAAAGACATTCAACAAAGAAAGTGTCACATTTAATTATAATTTTGATTGAAAACAAGTGCCAATCGCACACCCTTACAGTGAAAATAATTGGGTCTTATTTTCCTGGCAATAGAGTGTGAAGAGTAACATAAATTACACAAACGCCTGCTGTATTTAGACATGTTATTATTTTGAGCAACTTCTGCAATCCTATTTGCCCGACTATTGTCTTTAGTTGTAATTATGTTCGGAACAACTCCTCTCCAGGGAGTGACACTAGGGGCATTTGGTTGAGAAATCGGTACTTGGCTCTGTGATTGTCACCCCGAAAATCTAAATAGATAATCTGCTGCAAAGTTTATGCCCATTGCTGTTCCTCTTAACTGGCGGGAGTTGCATGGGGTCAGAATGTGCATTACCTTGGCGTGTGGCTGCTGAAAGGTGACTCTGGAACTGTTGACGAGTGAGGAGTATCTGAACAAGTGGGTGGGGGTGGCGGGAAACCTGTGGCTGCTGGTGGGCTGGTTGTGCAGAACAGCAGAGAAGCAGATGTGCACTGTGTCCTTCAGTGCCTTCAACTGAGACTCCTGTTCCAAGCAACAGAAGCAAACAGATACGAGTCTTTTGACCATCCATCCATGGTAACAGTAAATAACAATCCCTGGGGCTTCCCTTTCTACATTCATCTGACAATTCCCTCAATTACACACCAATTATTGTATATCCACCCAGTGATAAAATGTAACTGTTATCAAATCAAATTTTATTGGTAACATGCACCGAATACAACAGGTGTAGACTTTACCGTGAAATGCTTACTTATGAGCCCATTCCCAAAAATTCAGTTAAGACAAATATTGGCTAAATAAAAAAAGGAAAAAGTAACAATAAAATAACAATAACGAGGCTATATACAAGGAGTATCAGTACTGAGTCAATGTGCAGCGGTACGAGGTAGCTGAGGTAATTGAGGTAATACAGTGTGTATATGTAGGTAGGGGTAAAAGTGACTAGACAAACAGGATATATAATAAACAGAGTAGCAGCAGTGTATGTGAAGAGTGTGAAAGTGTGTCTATGTGTGAGTGTGTGGCTTCAATATGCATGTGTGTGTTAGCCTATGTAGTGTGTGTTGGAGTGTCAGTGTAGTGTGTGAGTTTGTGAGTAGAGTCTAGTGAGTGTGCATAGAGCCACTGCAAGAGAGTCAGGGCAATAATAAAGGGGGTCAATAGAAAAACAGTCCGGGTAGCCATTTGATTAACTGATCAGCAGTCTTATGACTTGGGAGTAGAAGCTGTTCAGGAGCCTTTTGGTCACCAGCCATTCCACAATTATGCATTCATCCCTACACCTACTGCAGAATAGCACAATGAAGATCCTTCTCCGAAGCATCCATAAATATAAATAGAGCCGAGAAAACTGTAGGGCATAAGCATACTCTCACGCCATCCATTTATTCATTTAGTAACTCAGGAGTAAAAAGCACCTCTCGGGCCTCCCGAGCTGCGCAGTGGTCTAATGCACTGCATCACAGTGCTAGCTGTGCCACTAGAGATTCTGGGTTCAAGTCCAGGCTCTGTCGCAGCCAGGCGCGCGCCGGGAGACCCATGGGGCGGCATACAATTGGTTCTGCGTCGTCCAGGTCGAGGGAGGGTTTGTCCGGCAGGGATGTCCTTGTCCCATCGCGCACTAATGACTCCTGTGGCGTTCCGGCGCAGTGCAGGCTGACTCGGTAGCCAGAAGTGTACGGTGTTTCCTCCGACACATTGGTGCGGCTGGCTTCCGGGTTAAGCGGGCATTGTGTCAAGAAGCAGTGCGGCTTGGCTGGGTTGTGTTTCGGAGGACGCACGACTCTCGACCTTCGCCTCTCCCGTACGAGAATTGCAGCAACGAGACAAGACTGTAACTACCAATTGGATATCACGAAACTGGGGAGAAAAAGGGGTAAAAAAATAAAAATGCGCCTCTCAAAATAGTTTGCCATCGCAAAGCACTTCAATAGGTCAGACCGAGAACATTACCCCCGAGAAGAAATTAAGAGGAGAAACACAATACAAACAAGAAACGACAAAATATCAAAGTGAAAGACTAAAAAGTGATGGATTACGATGAAGTAAAAGTTGAACGACATCCACCTTGTCCAGTGCGGCCTTTTCCAACTCTTCTTTGGCAAGGGTTAATTTGTGCTCCAGATCCATTAGCTGCTGTCCCTGTGGAAAGACAAGATACTTGAGCTGAAACAATTGAACTGTTGTACTCTTGCAAACACAGCAATTTCCTAACCTACCATGTCTTGACTACTGAATATAGATTATGCGGTCACTTCAGTCAGAGGCGCTTACTAAGGCTAAGTGTAAGACTTGCTCTGCGTGGGTCTTCACTTTTGGCTGAAATCTTAGTGATTGGGTTCTTCTCAAAGGCATTACCCCAAAAGCCTACATTAAAAACATGACAGAATCAAGAACATTTGATTGCACATGGCTCAATTGCAGTACATACCAAACTGTTTGAGCAATAAGGTGAATTGGGATAATGAGTGGTACTTTAATCGACTGATATATCACAAAACTACCTTTTTACAATCCATGAAAAAGGCCAGAGTATTTATGCAATTGCAAGTTCCAGTATTCCAACAGTTAGAGTCCAACAGATGGAAGATGTAGCCTACAGTCTGGCTTTTAGGAATACCAATACCCTTCCACTTATACCTAAATAGAAAACGTATCCACAACTTATCCCTGTATGATGTGGTAACTGTAAGCCAAGCTATAGACTGCTAGACACTTTATCCTCAAAAGCAGCTCAATGTGTAAACCAGTATATTTCACGGCTCAAACTTTAGGGTTACATACTATAGGAGGATAAGGGGGAGTAAAGGGATCAACCTGGATTTATTCAAGACCGTCTCGACTAAAACAAGATGGCTCTTCACCAACGGTTTGATCTTATCAATGAAAGAAATGGCACCGGTAAAACAATCAAGCGTGCTCGAGAGCAAGATGAGGTCAACTCTATCTCAACTCAATTAAAATTCAATCCATAAATTGGACATTTCAAAAAGGCTTGTTTTTATTCGCCCTATGAACAAATGTGATCTGATTCATTATGTGAATTGACTGAGTTCAAATAAATTGACTCCCGATTCTAGAAGGACTCATTACAATATTGAGGAACTCATCAGGGAGGGAGGACATGCTTAATAGGAGGGGATTTACAGAGAGGGTGTGTAAAACGGCCCGGGTGATGGACTTCACATTGTGAAAGTTTATGGTGCGCTTTTTACAGGGCTCTCCGAAAGATATACTGTACAGGCATACGTTCGCAAATTACAAGGTCACCGTCTTCTGGCATGAACAGTGTCAAGACCCATGGAAAAAGCTCAGGTCTAAATGTTTGTCCATGAATATGTGTAGGAGACTATATGCGGGGGTGTCAGTTCACGTAAGACCTATGGCTATTATGGCATTGTGTAGTGTATTCTGGCTTGTTGCTTGGTGTACATAACATACATGCTACATCAGACTACAATCGAAAATGTACTAACATATGTCCAGGGACGGTGGAAAGATTTTTTCATAGGGGTGCAGGATTTTTTAAAAGCCTACATAGATATCATACTTATCATTTCAGAGATTTGGGAGGCTACTTATTACTCAACGTTTAGGGACCAGGGAGAAAATCTTAGAACAGGGGAATAAATATTCCCATGCTAATGGACATCAGTTTAACTGCTTTTAAGGAAATGAAGGCTGTGAAAACGATCCAACGTGTTTCTGATAGGATTGCAGTTCGTCTTGGATGCATAATGTTATGTGATGTATCTTCCCCTCCCCCTTCCCCTCAGGAGACTGAAAGATTTGGCATGGGTCCCCAGATCCTCAAAAAGTTCTACAGCTGCACCACCGCACAGCAAGCGGTACTGGAGCGCCAAGTCTAGGTCCAAAAGGCTCCGAATCTACCCCCAAGCCATAAGACTGCTGAATAATTAATCAAATGGCCACCCGGACTATTTGCATTGACTCCCCCCCCCCCCCCTTGTTGTTACACTGCTGCTACTCACTGTTTATAATCTTTACCCCTACCTACATGTAAAAATTAAATATAGACTCTTTATTGTTATTTTATTGTTTGACTTTTTTTTACTTCAGTTTATTTCGTAAATATTTTCTAAACTCTATTTTCTTAAAACTGCATTGTTGGTTAAGGGCTTGTAAGTAAGCATTTCCCAGTAAGGTCTACACCTGTTGTATTTGATTTGATGAAATATTTCTCCACTCCTGTTCCCAAGACAAAATTAACATTTGCAAGAAATACTTAATTTTGCACAAGTTCATTTTATATTTGGCTACATGTGAGAGGTTGGCCTTCAGTAATTGTACAGTTCAGTTACTATTCCATTTAACCCACCCTTTTTGGTTTCAAGTTGAACCCTTTTGGATTCCATGTAGAACTCTCTGTGGAAAAGGTTCTACATGGAAACCAAAAGAGTTCTACCTGGAACCAAAAATGTTTTTTTTTAAAGGGTTCTCCTATGGGGATAGCCAAAGAACCCTTTAAGGTTCCAGATAGCACCTTTTTTTCTAAGAGTGTGTAACCTTTCTGAGTTGTCTAGTGTCTGAATGTATCCTGTAGTTTCCTGCTCTTGCCTAGATCATACAAGGATGCTTACACCTGATTTCATGTTTCAACTGTCATTGGCATTGTAAAGGCGCTTTGAACTGTCATAGTGGCTGGTTTTCATTTGAATAGGAATGCACCTGTGTTGATTATGTGACAATGTGCACCTGTGTTGATTATGTGCACCTGTGTTGATTATCCGATCAAAAAGAAGAAGTAGTCCTATTTTTATTTGTCTTCACATGGTAAAAAAAACAGAGGAAGTACACTCACAGAGACATATAAGAAACACATACGCATTCCTCATTGTCTGTTTTTGTTAGTCAAAATCTCAACTCATCTCAAACTTTTTAGTGCAAGTTGCAAACGTACAAAGGTGGACATCTTGGCCGTTTTTTTGACAGGCAAGCGTCTCTGTTGTCCAGCATCCGTCAACAGAAAAACGATTGGCTAAATACATTTTGGTATAAAATAACATCTCTATGTGGCTGTACTATTATCAAGTTGTTTCCAGGTGTCAGTGAGCGAGCGAGGACATTAACTGTTGTACCATTGAAGGCATCACTGAGATGTAGCAAGTCAGTCTTTTGAATGAGGCATTGCAGTAGTTTTGTTTTGTTGTTGCAGTGGGCTGCTTGCAGAGCACAGTCATGGACAGAACTGTAATTCAGAACGAACCGTTTGCACAGAAACCAAGGAATCAATTTACTCCGCTGAGGTATTTCTACATTATGGGAAGTGAGACTATCACACAAAGCCATTTGTAGCTGTCCGACTGTATTTGAGAGGGAAACCAAGGTAATAAACTTTCCGAAGCAGTACTTTAATCACAGGTATAAAGGCTTGTATATAATTTCCCCATATCAAATGACGATTGAAAAGGCAGAGGTATTCATTGCTCCCTACACTAAATTGCCCTGAAGAAGATAGAGAAGAAAGTGGATACTGAAGTGCTTACAAATGATTCAAAGCGGTCCTTTTCAAGGTAATTGGACAGAAAATATAGAGGAATTCTAAAACTCTCATTTCAAATGGACATTCTTATTATTATCAAACATCGCTGGTCAATATTCAGCCGGGGAAGAAATGGGGTTCTAAACACATCACCACAAACATACATGAGAGGCTGGTAATGGTTCTTTCAGCAATGGTATGTAGCCTACAGTTAAATAACAAGTGGGGTTATTGTAATGCTGTAAACATATCAGCTGTAGATGCAATGAAGGCTGTTTTCTTTTTACGTGTGCTATACAGACACAATTTGAAAATGTCAAAATACATTACCAGTCTAAAGTTTTAGAACACCAACTCATTCATGGGTTTTTCTTTATTTTACACATTGTAGAATAATAGTGAAGACATCGAAACTATGAATTAACACATATGGAATAATGTACTGTAGTAACCAAAAAAAGTGTTAAACAAATCAAAATATATTTTATATTTGAGATTCTTCAAATAGCCACCCTTCGCCTTGATGACAGCTTTGCACACTCTTGGCATTCTCTCAACCAGCTTCATGGAATGCATTTCAATTAACAGGTGTGCCTTCTTAAAAGTTAATTTGTGGAATTTCTTTCCCTCTTAATGCGTTTGAGCCAAACAGTTGTGTTGGGACAAGGTAGAGGGGTACACAGAAGATTGCCCTATTTGGTAAAAGACCAAGTCCATGTTATGGCAAGAACAGATCAAATAAGCAAAGAGAAACAACATTACTTTAAGACATGAAGTTCAGTTAATCCGGAAAAATGCTAAAACTTTGAAAGTTACTTCAAGTGCAGTCGCAAAAACTATCAAGAGCTATGATGAAACTGGCTCTCATGAGGACCACCGCAGAAATGGAAGACCCAGTTCATTATAGATATCAGAAATTGCAGCCCAAATAAATGCTTCACAAAGTTCAAGTAACAGACATCTCACCATCAACTGTTCAGAGGAGACTGTGTGTGTCACGTCGGACTTGGACTGGCTGATAGGTGAAATCAAGTGCAGGAGACAGAGGTGCTGGAGATGAGTGTCTTTTAATAATTCTACTCACACACACGCCGAAAAGCACAGGGCGCTATACAAAGTACCAGTAATTAGTGAACTGCGCCCGTACAGCACAAAATATAATTCCCAAGGTAAGGAGCGCAGCCCGGTAAATCTTACTACAAAAAACAAACTGTCGATCTCACAACGTGGACAATAAACAATCCCGCACAAAATCCCAACTGAAAACACACATTAAATAAGTCCCCACTAATGACATACACAAAACAGGTGCGGAACAGACAGACAAAACTAAACGACACAGAAACAACGATCGGTGGCAGCTAATAGGCCGGCGACGACGACCGCCGAGCGCCGCCCGACCGAGGAGGGGCGCCACTTTCGTTGGATCCTGTGACAGTGTGAATTAGGCCTTCCTGGTCAATTTGCTGCAAAGAAATCACTACTAAAGGACACCAATAATAAGAAGAGACTTGCTTGGGCCAAGAAACACGACCTAAAGTATGTTCTGGGAACTTTCACAGAACCAATTTTGGTTTGTTGGGCAGGCTCTCCCATTGAAACCTGTCACGCCCTGATCTGTTTTCACCTGTCCTTGATTGTCTCCATCCCCCCCAGGTGTGGCTTATTTTCCCCAGTGTATTTATCCCTGTGTTTCCTGTCTCTCTGTGCCAGTTTGTCTTGTATGTTCAAGTCAACCAGCGTGTTTTTCCCCGTGCTCCTGCTTTTCTATTATCTTTTACAAGTCCTCCCGGTTTTGACCTTTGCCTGTTTTTCTGGACTCCATTCCTGCCTGCCCTGACTTCGAGCCTGCCTGCCATTCTGTACCTCTGGAACTCTGAACTGGTTTTGACCTTTTGCCTGTCCACGACCATTCTCTTGCTTACCCCTTTTGGATTGTTAATAAACATCTTGGACTCTAACCATCTGCCTCCTGTGTCTGCATCTGGGTCTCGCCTTGTACCCTTACAGAAACCCTACAGGTATCATCAAATTAAAATTGTGTATCCTGAAGATGCCAGGTTTTTTCCTACCTGGATATACTGTAACTTATTTTAATGCCTGTAATGGCTAGATACATGTGCACAATCTTCTAATCCTGGCAGGGAAGCCATGACTTTATAGCTCTCTATAATACACTCAGTGGTGGCATGTAGAATATTCTCCCTTTTGTGACTTCTTTAATATGCACAATTCAGCATGTATACAGTTGGAATTTTACATACACCTTAGCCAAATACATTTAAACTCAGTTTTTCACAATTCCTGATATTTTAATCCTAGTAAAAATTACCTGTCTTAGGTCAGTTAGGATCACCACTTTATTTTAATAATGTGAAATGTCAATAATAGCAGAGAATCTTTTCTTTCATCACATTCCCAGCGGGTCAGAAGTTTACATACACTCAATTAGTATTTGGTAGCATTGCCTTTAATTTGTTTAACTTGGGTCAAATGTTTTGGGTAACCTTCCACAAGCTTCCCACAATAAGTTTGGTGAATTTTGGCCCATTCCTCCTGACAGAGCTGGTGTAACTGAGTCAGGTTTTTAGGCCTCCTTGCCCACACACGCTTGTTCAGTTCTGCCCACAAATTTTCTATAGGATTGAGGTCAGGGCTTTGTGATGGCCACTCCAATACCTTGACTTTGTTGTCCTTAAGCCATTTTGCCACAACTTTGGAAGAATGCTTGGTGTCATTGTCCATTTGGAAGACCCAAGCTTCAACTTCCTGACTGATGTCTTGAGATGTTGCTTCAATATATCCACAATTTTCCTCTCTCATGATGCCATCTATTTTGTGAAGTGCACCAGTCCCTCCTGCAGCAAAGCACCCCCACATGATGCTGCCACCCCCGTGCTTCATGGTTGAGATGGTGTTCTTTGGCTTGCAAGCCTCCCCCTTTTTCCTCCAAACATAACGATGGTCATTATGGCCAAACAGTTCCATTTTTGTTTCATCAGACCAGAGGACATTTCTCCAAAAAGTATGATCTTTGTCCCCATGTGCAGTTGCAAACCATAATCTGGCTTTTTTATGGCGGTTTTGGAGCAGTGGCTTCTTCCTTGCTGAGCGGCCTTTCAGGTTATGTCAATATAGGACTCGTTTCACTGTGGATATAGATACTTTTGTACCTTTTTCCTCCAGCATCTTCACAAGGTCCTTTGCTGTTGTTCTGGGATTGATTTGCACTTTTCGCACCAAAGTACGTTTATCTCTAGGAGAAAGAACGCTTCTCCTTCCTGAGCAATATAATGGCTGCGTGGTCCCATGGTGTTTATACTTGCATACTATTGTTTGTACAGATGAATGTGGTACCTTCAGGCGTTTGGAAATTGCTCCCAAGGATCAACCAGACTTGTGGAGGTCTACAATTTTTTTTCTAAGGTCTTGGCTGATTTCTTTTGATTTTCGCAAAACAGTTTGAAGGTAGGCCTTGAAATACATCCACAGGTACACCTCCAATTGACTCCAATGATGCCAATTAGCCTATCAGAAGCTTCTAAAGCCATGACATTATTTTCTGGAATTTCCCAAGCTGTTTAAAGGCACAGTCAACTTAGTGTATGTAAACTTCTGACCCACTGGAATTGTGATACAGTGAATGATAAGTGAAATAATCTGTCTGTAAACAATTGTTGGAAAAATGACTTGTGTCATGCACAAAGTAGATGTCCGAACCGACTTGCCAAAACTCTAGTTTTTTAACAAGAAATTTGTGGAGTGGTTTAAAAACGAGTATTAATGACTCCAACCTAAGTGTATGTAAACTTCCGACAACTGTATGTTGATAGTGTGACCATCTGCAGAGCATCTATAGATGGAAAATCCAGACTATCCAAATAAAGTGTGTCCCGTTCTTGTAACATCAGGTGAATGTTTTTTGCACCCAAAAGAAACATTGTAGAATCATCCACACAACTGGACAGTTTTTGTATTTTGGGAACTTTTGTGATGTCCCCACAATGTTCTCACCAGACTGTTCCCACAACCTAATGAAACGTTCTGGGAACCTTTAAAGAGCAGATTAAATGTCTTATAGGAACGTTCTTGCAACATCAGGCAAACGTTTTATACAAACGTTCTATAAACATCACCACGAATGGACAGTTTTTGTGTTATGAGAACATTTGCCACGACCTAAAGAATGTTCTGGGAACTTTCACTGAAGCAATTTTGGTTTGCTGGAAAAACATTACTGGTAAATTGTGTTATTACATTACTTGGAAACCTAATAAATGTTACTCTCTGAATGTTTTTTTAGATGTTATCATCCTAATGTTAGATAAAACCCCAACTAGAACTTAATGGGAATCTTAGCTAATGCTCTGGGAATGTTCCCGGTTCGTTGGGTTACTCTTGGAAGCAAACCATGAAAATGAGCCACACAATTGGAATGGTGTCTTCTCATCAGTCAGAATAAAATGCTATCATATATGAATCATGTGAAGTATTAGCAATAAAGTATTTTTAGATTTCCACATCAAAATGCCCAACAGTTGTATCTTTGATTTTATGAGGTGGAAAATAATGGTTGGTCATGTTTGTTGAGAAGAAATAGAGGTTTATATGTTATATTTACTGCAAAAATCGATGTAGTTATATAACAGTCACATCCAGTAGCTTATTGGTAAAGTCATCCATACCTACATTGATTGATTATAACCTATAGCTGACCTCAGCATCACCACTGCAAAGCTGAAAAAACAAAGTCAGTGTGTACCTCTTACTTTCCGTTGAAGTGAATACATTTGGTCAGGTCTTACACATCACTGCCAGTTCCGATTGCTCACTGTGCCTCATTTGACTAAACAGGAACTGAAAACTGGAATTAAATCAAATTAGCCTCTTTTTCCTACTATATCACCTGCGTTTAATCTTCTAAAACCCATTTTTTTAGGGTGTAGAGTTGAAGAATTCAGGGAGCTTGAAAAAGAAGGTTGTTCTGGATGAGCATCCCTGAGAGATTTGGTGACAACAATTTACAACCTGTGACACGATCCGCAAAAAAAGTCCATGCATCCTTGGGATTGAAATTGAACGGTCGAGAGACACAACTGGACAATATATTCAGACAATTTTCTATAGGAAGCATTAAACTCAGTGGGGAGGATTGAGCCCTTTTCTAGCCACTGTCATTATTCCATCCGACAGAGCTTAAAAAATGACAGGTCTGAGGGATCAAATCTCGCATTTGTGAAATGGTATTAGGAGGCACTGTGGCAGAAATGTCAACTGACATTTCCCGACCCAGCCCTCCAAACAAGAACCGAAAGGTCAGCCTATGTCTCCGTATATATGCCAATGATTATTACATGAATTCTTAGATACAAAAAATACAACACTTAAAAAGGTCAATTCTTCCAATTAGAATGGGATTATAATGTGTAGTTCTGTGTAACCATATAGTTTACTTTATGTGATAGACCTGTGGATTTTCTTCACTGCTGGGGGTTCCATTTTATTGTAGTTGGTTTATCATACCAGAGCTTGCAGTCTTGTCCAGGTGTCCCTTATCTCAATGGGTCTTCATGGATTGCTTAAGGATTCAATTATATATTTAACACCATATATTGATTTATGCATAATACTTTCAAGGAATTTGTGGTAATGCAGCATAGATCTGACTTCACTTTCAACAATATCTCAGAAAAGGTTTGGCATTGGATAATGTACTTATCTGTAACGGATGTTGTATCTATAACCTCCTTCATGCTTCAAGTGTGGAAACAGATGCAACACATGACAAATTAGATGTCTTTTTGGAAAGGGGCTTGTTCACTTTGGGATGTGACAACAGTGTAAATAATGTGTGGCATGTCAATGACCATAGGAGTTGACAAGACAGCACAAACAGATCTAGAAACGGCATGCTATCTGTCCAAAGCTGAACATAATCATGAAACTAAAGGAAACCTTCCAGGGTGGTAATAGAATAATGCATGTTGCACTGACTACAGTATAAGAGGGGAAAGCAATGGTGAAAAAGCCTGTGAGCCCTCTGTGTACTGGCCATCCCTTCCAATGGGGACTTACTAATTAAGCCCGGATAGGATCATCTTTTCAAGGTGGACTGGAGCACCTGTTTACTCCTGGTTTGGAACCATAATAAAGCATCCCCCTTCACTTTGCGCTTACCTTGAAAATTAAATCCTTTTTCCCGTACCGCAGCTCTTTCAGTTGAGCCTGGATTTTTTTGGACTGCAAGGAGAAGATAAGAAAATAAGTGTTAGCTTATTCAAATAGTGAAATTGGTTTTAGATCATGTAGCAGGATTTTGCCGGCTGCAGCAGAGCACTCCTTTGTGCGTGTTCTTTGGGCAAAGCTCCAGCTCAAAGGAGGGACCTACAGAGAGCAAGAAAATGTAAAATCTCCCATTCAGTGAACTGCAAAGCCCACACAATGATTCAGTCCTGCACTGGCTACTTGCCCACTGTCTAAAGCCCTATTCTCACTCCCACTCCACTGCACACAACCACTACCACACATACAGTTCCCTGGTAGCACCCCTCCCCTCTCGTCTCGATGGCAACACACACACTCACACATACAGACACAAACACACAGAGCTCAGACAGTCTGCAAAATGCATGGCTTTCCCTGGCCTCCGATCATAACTGCAGCACACGTGTGCACAAACACACAGTGCCCAGCTCTCCCTGACATTACTATGGTTACACATCAGTAAGCTCATGGAAGCACATGGGGGTTGGCTCCCTGATGCAGAAGATACAGTCGGTCCTCTCAGTCCTCTTGGAACCTTTGCACCAATGAGAGTTTAACAGCTGTTTACATCCCCCCGGGGAAGTAACTTCTTTAAACAAAAGGTGGATAACGTGAAAGTTAGAAATGCCTATTTTAAAAGAATACATAAAAAGCCCAAGTTTAAAATAATACATACAAAAGTGAGAGTGAAATGAGGTTAGGGACAGATCAAAATTTACTAGGGGGAGGAGTGATCCAAAATAGGGGAGAGTTGTCAAACTTTTCTTTTTGCTTTAGGGAGTGTTGTGTGTTTTTTGGGGATTCAGGGGGGAGGGTAGTGTGTTTTTTCCCAGCTTTACTTTTGCTCTTCTGCTCGTATTTTCCCTATAAACAATGGCTTGACTTACTTTCGATATTACCCTAATAAAGTTTAGAAACATTTGTGAAGGTTTGGTATGGTGTGGCTATCATTAAGCTTAAGCTACTGCAGGCCTATGATATGAAGGCAGTACGCCCCAGCGCTCCAACTGACTCCGACAGATGAACAGTTTCAGGACTATCAGAGTTACTCCTATAATCTAACAATATCATGCTTGCCTTTTTACAAAATATTTGGATTTAAAATGTACAAATTACCCTCCATCTATAGGTCTATATCTGTATAGTGGCCATCTGACGTAAAGAAATGCATGTCACCGGCATATCTCTATCTCTCCGGGGATAGGCTTAAGCTTCTCTTCCTTTATATAGGCTGTATACAGTACCAGTCAAAAGTTTGGACACACCTACTCATTCAAATGTTTTTCTTTATTTTTACTATTTTCTACATTGTAGAATAAGAGTGAAGACATCAACATTCTGAAAAAACACATGGAATCATGGAGTAACTAAAAAAGTGTTAAACAAATAATAGATGTTAGATTCTTCAAATTAACCACCCTTTGTCTTGATGACAGCTTTGCACACTCTTGGCATTCTCTCAACCAGCTTCATTTGGAATGTTTTTCCAACAGTCTTGAAGGAGTTCCCACATATGCTGAGCACTTGTTGGCTGCTTTTCCTTCACTCTGCGGTCCAACTCATCCCAAACCATCTCAATTGGGTTGAGGTCATGTGATTGTGGAGGCCAGGTCATCTGAGGCAGCACTCCATCACCCTCCATCTTGGTCAAATAGCCCTTACACAGCCTGGAGGTGTGTTTGGTCATTGTCCTGTAGAAAAACAAATGATTGTACCACGAAAAGCAAATCAGAAGTGATAGCGTATCAAGGCAAAGGGTGGCTACTTTGAAGAATCTTTGAAAAATTAAAGGAAAGCCGCACACTAGGAGCTCAGATACAATCAATTAATAACCTAATATCCAACGTTTCAACAGACAAGCTGTCTTCATCAGGGTATAATGACAAACACTGCGGGGTGACTAGTTTATATACACTGCGTGCACAATTATTAGGCAAGTGAGTATTCTGATCTTATCATTGTTTCTATTCACATTTTCGAACTCCAAACCATATAAACTTCAATGCTTATTGGATTTAATCATTTTCAGGTGATATGTATTTGTGTAATGAGGGAGGCTGTGGCGAAAGTGAATAACACCTTATATCAAGGTGTGCATAATTATTAGGCAGCCTCATTACCTTAGGTAAAATGGGCCAAAAAAGAAATTTAACTGACACTGAAAAGCCAAAAATGTAAAATGCCTTTCAGACGGATGCGACACTCTTTAAATAGCTAAACTATTGAGGTGTGACCATTGGACATTCAAACGTTTTGTTGTGAATAGTCAACTGGGGGCGCAAAAAACACATAGGGAAGAAAAGGCGCAAATTAACTGCAGAAGACTTGAGAAGAATTAAACGTCAAACTACCAGGAACCCATTATCCTCCAGTGCCACCGTATTCCAGAACTGCAACCTACCTGGAGTGTTCAGAAGTACAAGGTGTCAAGTGCTCAGAGACATGGCCAAGGTCAAGAAGACTGAAACAAGACCACCACTGAATAAGATTCACAAGTTGAAGCGTCAAGATTGGGCAAAGAAATACCTGAAGACAGATTTTTCAAAGGTTTTATGGACAGATGAAATGAAAGTGATTCTTGATGGACCAAATGGATGGGCCCGTGGCTGGATCAGTAATGGACACAGGGCACCACTTTGAGTCAGGTGCCAGCAAGGTGAAGGAGGGGTACTGGTATGGGCTGCTATCATTGAGGATGAGGTAGTTGGACCTTTTCGGGTTGAAGATGGACTGAAACTCAACTCCCAAACCTACTGCCAGTTTCTGGAAGATTCTTTCGTCAAACAATGGTACAAGAAGAAGTCCTCAGCATTCTAGAAGGCCATGATCTTTATGCAGGACAATGCTCCATCACATGCGTCCAAGTACTCCACTGCTTGGCTAGCCAGCAAGGGCCTCAAAGATGCCTGAATAATGACCTGGCCCCCTTCCTCACCTGACTTAAATCCTATTGAGAACTTGTGGGCCCTTCTCAAATGTGAGATTTACAGTGATGGAAGACAATACACCTTTTTGAACAGCATTTGGGAGGCTGTGGTTGCTGCTTCAGTGAAAATTGATCGTGAACAGATCAAGAAACTGACAGACTCCATGAATGGAAGGCTCATGGCAGTTATTGAAAATAAGGGTGGCTATATTGGTCACTGAATATTTTTGAAAGGCCAAAAGTGTTATATAATTGTAATTTTGAGTTACTTATCTGTTACACTTACTCTAAAAATTGAGAATAAACAAGTGAGTTGAGAGAAATTATTTTTGTAATTTAGTTGCCTAATAATTCTGCACACTAATAGTTGCCTAATAATTGTGCACACTTATATATTTCCCTGAGAAAGACAAAACTCATTTTTCCTTTGTTAAACATTCAGGTTTGATGTTCAATAACATTTTGGATTGACTGGGAGCATTGTGTTTGTTCAACAATAAAATTAATCCAGAGGAATACAATTTGCCTAATAATTGTGCACAATTATTAGGCAACTATTAGTGTGCAGAATTATTAGGCAACTAAATTAAAGTCAAAGGACACACACAGGTGTCTGTAATCATGGCCGGGTGTAGCCTGATATCATTGGATAATTCTCATATATTAAAATAGCATACAAAAAACATAAATGGATAGCATATGATCATAGATACAATTTGGCTACATAGGCCTACAAACATATACAATAGCAAAATCACAAAATCACAAGAAAGGCTTCAGATCAAAGTCTACGTTGAGACCGAAGGGAGCAAGTGTCTTTAAATGAAAGATCCAGGCAGCCTCTCGTTTTAACAATAAATTGTCGAGGTCCCCCCCTCTCCTAGGGAGGGTGACATGTTCGATGCCAATATAACGTAGGGACGGAATCGAGTGGTTTTCTTCCAAAAAGTGGGCCGCAACTGGGTAAGTCGAGTTTTTGCACCTAATGGTGCAACGATGCGCCGAGATTTGTACTTTTATTTCGCCCTTTGTTTTACCCAACATAATTTTTACTTTGAAGAATCTAAAATCTATTTGGATTTTTTTCACACTTTTTTGGTTCATACATGATTCCATATGTGTTATTTATTCCAAGTCACGTTTGTGCATGTACTGTATGCATTCTTTTAACTGACAAATAAAATCAATCACTCAATCAATCCAAACTGTACAGCGGCCAGTTGATGAATGGAAAAACACATTGGTTACAAAACATTCGTTTTGTGCCCAAAATCGGTATGCTTTGTTTATTGGTTGTGTGGTGCGTTGGCACAGAAACCTGTTGGTGGAAAATTTGTTTCCTATATTTTATATAATTATAAATATGGCATCAAAATATTGAAAATCTGATTTCCCCCTAGCTGATCATTCTCTGCAGCCGGCTCTGGTCATACTGTAATGAAACAGGCAGGGAGAGTGAGCTTGTCTGTGGTGGTCGGCAAACCTTCAACCTTCTGGCCAGTAGCCCTCCGTAGCATCGACTGTGCCACAAAATCATGTGCCACAAAAAGTGGCAAACTCGATATCCCCCTTTATGAACACAGGGTCGCTACAGCTACTGTTATTTGTGGTCATAAACATTATTTTGAGTTTATTCTATGAGGGGGGAGGGTGTTACATTTATTTGACAGTACAAGGAGAGGGTAGTGTGAAAATATTTTTCACTGTGGTGAGGGGGCTGCATCTTCAAGTTTGTTTCGACTTGAATAAACTGGGCACTGAGTGTCACAAGTGAGTCCCCCCCCCCCCCCCAAAGTGGAATTGTTATCAAAAGAAATGGGTTCTCACATTTTCCTAGTGGTAAAAAGAACAGAAAATAATATATCTTTTTTATTGAGCACTGTTGAAATGGTAACCCAAGCACAGTTAACTTGTCACTGGTCTTAGACGTTATATCACTTGCGTGATTGTTATTAACAACCAATGTTGTTAATCCATTTTGGAACATGTCGAAGTGCATGAGCTCTCTCAACCCATGGCAACAAAACAGCTATATGGTTTATGAGTACTATAAAACAAATTCTGAGTTTCTTTATCTTATTATCCCTATTCCCATAGTAGTTGGGACATCCCAAGACAGCCATGTCGCATCCATTTAACGCGAATATATCCTAAGATCTCCCATAAAATATGGAGGTTAAATAAATATCTGAGCAACTTTCAAACAACTCCATTCTGGCAAGCTCTATTTTCTATCACAGGTTGATGTTTATTGTCATGAATCTTCCCCTGGAGGCAGACCTGAGCGATTTCTGCTAGACCCACCTGCCAGCTGCAAAGTCAAAATTGGCTATATCGTAAAAATTTATGAAAACAAAAATGTAAGGTTAGGGTTCGCAGTGTGGTTAAGATTAGGGTTAGGTTTAGGTTTAGATTGTATGACTTTGTGGCTGTGCCAGCCAGTGATCACTATGCAGGGCTGCCTCCAGGACAACATTCATGGCAATAAATGCCCACCAGCATTTTCTATCAGGGTTCATTAAACTTGTTTAGGTGCGAGCTGATCATAAAGTGAAATGTGCCTGAAACGAATGAATTTGGATCAAGAAAGTGGAGTGGCGCAATAAGTGTGGAGCAATAAGTGGAGCAATATTAACTGGTGTATTTTGTTATCCTAACAAAATACTCAAGCCTTGGCTCACTAACTGCTGTATTCAAATCTAAAGTCAAGGTTGGATTCACTTGCTTTGAGAGGGACAAGTAAGCTATGAATGGGTCATGCCAATATGCAGATGAGTAAATCATGACCATTATGGGTAAACAATGAGAGAATCAGAAGCACTTTTGATCGCCAAGTACATTTACACATACACAGAATTTGCCTTGGTGAGAAGGTGCTGCCGGCCATAGACAATTTACAAACAGAATAAAGACAACTTAGACATCATACAGAATATAGAATATCGGAACAGTAACCATAAAACCTACAACTCTGGAGTATAGGCTGATTAGTGGGAATGTACAATTTACAGAGGGGATATATCTACAGTACATTCAGAAAGTATTCGGACCCCTTGACATTTTCCAAATTTTGTTACGTTACAGCCTTTTTCTAAAACAGATATAATAGTTTTTCCCCCTAATCAATCTACACACAGTACCCCATATTGTCATTATGGGGTATTGTGTGTAGATTGATGAGGAACATTTTTTATTGAATCTATTTTAGAATAAGGCTGTAACAAAATGTGGAAAAAGTCAATGGGGTCTGAATACTTTCCGAATGCACTGTAAATAAGCAGAGGAAAGGATGCTACCATGGTAAATATATACAGTGTTGTGCGGAGGTGTACATAGTGCAAATGCAGTATAGTGCAGATTACTATTTGAGGTCATTGATGACAAGGTGCAGTAATCGGCCCAATGCAAAGTCACTTAATCCCTATGAGCCCGATGGCTGGTGGATGAGGGCCACAGCATGGGGAAAGAAACGGTTCAGGTGGCGGGCGGTTTTGGTCTTGATTGACCTAAACCGTCTGCCAGAGCGGAGTCTTTGAAATATGGGGTGTCCGGGGTGAGCGCCGACCTTACCTGTACGCTTCCTTGTCCTGTAGGCAGTGGTAGAAAAAGTACCCCAGTAAAATACTACTTGAGTAAAAGTCTAAAAGTATTTGGTTTTAAATATACTTAAGTATCAAAGTAAATGTAATTGCTAAAATATACTTAAGTATCAAAAGGAAAAGTATAAATCATTTCAAATTCCTTAAATTAAGCAAAGCAGATGGCACCATTTTCTTGTTTTTAAAATTTACAGATAGCCAAGGGCACACTCCAACACTGAGACATTATTTATAAAATATGCATTTTTGTTTAGTGAGTCCACCAGAACATAGGCAGTAGGGATGACCACGTGTTCTCTTGATAAGTGTGTGAATTTCACAATTTTCCTATTCTGCTAAGCATTCAAAATTTAACGAGTATTTTGGGTTGTCAGGGAAAATGTAGGAAGTAAAAAGTACAATATTTTCTTTAGGAATGTAGTGAAGTAAAAGTAGTCAAAAATATCAATGGTAAAGTACAGATACCCCAAAAAACGACATAAGTAGTACTTTCAAGTATTTTCACTTAAACACTTTACACCACTGCCTGTAGACGTGCAGGTCCTTGATGGAGGGCAGGTGACAGCCGATGACCTCCGCAAACCGGACGATGCACTGCAGGTTGCCCTTGCAGCTGGCAGACACAGCTCCAAACCAGAAGGTGATAGAAGAGGTGAGAATGGACTTAATGATGGACGTGTAGAACCAAACCAGAAATGTCTGAGAGAGTTTTGGTTTTCTCAGCTGGTGCAGATAGTACATCCTCTGTCGAGCCTTCTTGGTCATTACTGTGATGTTGTACTCCCACTTGAGGTTGTGGGGGATGATGGTTCCCAGGAATTTGAATGACTTGGCCGTGCTGACAATCTCGAGGGGGGAGACCTCATTGTGCCAACCTGTATTATACTTATGCTAAAATATTTATTCTATTCTACTGAGCCATTTACTTTATGTATTCTTATCTTCTATTGTTTCTTATTGTTGTTGCATTGTCGTGAAGGAACCTGCAAGTAAGCATTTCATTGGACGGTGTATACCATCTGTATCCCGTACATACGACTAATAAAACTTGAGAGATGGTGGGGGTCATTTCCTGTAGTCAACCACCATCTCCATGGTTTTGACTGTGTTGAGTTCCATGTAGTTGCGACAGCACAAGGTCACTAGACGGTCAACCTCTCCATGTTACTTGGACTCATCGCCGTCGGAGTTGAGATTGACCAGGGTGCTGTCATCAGCAAACTTGAGTAGTTTGACAGTGCGATGTTGGAGGTATTCTTTTTGGTATTTTATTAGGATCCCCATTAGCTGTTGCAAAAGCAGCAGCTACTCTTCCTGGGGTCCACACAAAACATGAAACATAATACAGAATGACATAATACAGAACATCAATAGACAAGAACAGCTCAAGGACAGAAAGGTGCAGTCATTGGTGTAGAGTGAGTAGAGTAGTGGGGAGAGCATGCAATCCTGCGGCACCCTCATATGTAGACGCCACTTGAAATGAGTGGATTCGGCTATTTCAGCCACACCAGCTGCTGACAGGTGTATAAAATAGAGCACACAGCTATGCAATCTCCATAGACAAACATTGGCAGTAGAACGGCTTTACTGAAGAGCTCAGTGACTTTCAATGTGGAACCACTAAGATCACCATGTGCAATGCCACAGGTCAGCTGGAGTGGTGTAAAACTCACCACCATTGGACTCTAGAGCAGTGGAAACGCATTCCCTGGAGTGATGAATCATGCTTCACCATCTGGCAGTCTGACGAACGAATCTGGGTTTGGCGGATGCCAGGAGAACGCTATCTGCCCCAATGCATAGTGCCAACTGTAAAGTTTGGTGAAGGAGGAATAATGGTCTGGGGACGTTTTTCATGGTTCGGGCTAGGCTCCCTTAGTTCCAAAATCAAATAAAATCTAATTTTATTTGTCACATGCTCCGAATACAACATGTGTAGACTTTACCATACCGTGAAATGATAACCTACAAGCCTTAACCAACAATGCAGTTTTAAGAAAATAAGAGTTAAAGAAAATATTAACAAAATAAAATAAAGTAAAAAGCAACACAATAAAATAACAATAACGAGGCTATATACAGGGTACTGGTACTGAGTCAATGTGCGGGGGTACAGGTTAGTCGAGGTAATTTAGGTAATATGTAAATGTAGGTAGGGGTAAAGGAGGTTGTTGTCCTAGCACCAAACTGCCAGGTCTCTGACCTCCTCTCTATAGGCTGTCTCATAATTGTCAGTGATCAGGCCTACCACCGTTGTGTCGTGCTTGGCCACAGAGTTGTGGGAGTACAGGAGGGAACTAAGCACGCACCCCTGAGGGGTCCCCGTGTTGAGGATCAGCGTGGCAGATGTGTTGATGCCTACCCATACCAACTGGGGGCAGCCAGTCAGGAAGTCCAGGATCCAGTTGCAGAGTCCCAGGGTCCTTAGCTTTGTGATGAGCTTTGTGGGCACTATGGTGTTGAACGCTGAGCTGTAGTCAATGAACAGCATTCTCACATAGGTGAGGTGGGTAATGGCAGTGTGGAGTGCAATTGAGATTGTGTCATCTGTGGATCTGTTGGGGCGGTATGTGAATTGGAGTGGGTCTAGGGTTTCTGGGACGGTGTTGATGTGAGCCATGACCAGCCTTTCAAAGCACTTCATGGCTACAGACGTGACTAGTTGTTATTTAGGCAGGTTACCTTGGCGTTCCTGGGTACAGGGACTATAGTGGTCTGCTTGATACATATAGGTATTACAGACTCAATCAGGGAGAGGTTGAAAATGTCAGTGAAGGCACTTTCCAGTTAGTCCGCGCATGCTCTGAGTACACGTCCTGGTAATTCTGTCATGCATGCTTCAGTGTTGCTTGCCTCGAAGCGAGAATAAAAAGCATTTAGCGTGTCTGGTAGGCTCACATCACTGGTCAGCTCTCGGCTGTGTTCCCTTTTAATGTCCATAATAGTTTGCAAGCCCTGCCACATGTGAAGGGAAATCTTAACGCTACAGCATAGAATAATATTCTGGACAATTATGTGTTTCCAACTTTGTGGCAACAGTTTGGGAAAGGCCCTTTCCTGTTTAAGCATGACAATGCCCTCGTGCACAAAGCGAGGTCTATACAGAAATGGTTTGTCGAGATCAGTGTGGAAGAACTTGACTGGCCTGCACAGAGCCCTGACCTCAACCCTATCAAACACCTTAGGGATGAATTGGAACGCTGTGTCCAACCTCACTAATGCTCTTGTGGCTGAATCGAAGTAAGTCCCCGAAGCAATGTTCCAACATCCAGTGGAAAGCTTTCCCAGAAAAGTGGGGGCTGTTATAGCAGCAAAGGGGGGACCAACTCCATACGAATGCCCGTAATTTTGGAATGAGATGTTCGAAAAAAGCAGGTGTCCACATACTTTTGGTCATGTCGTGTACGTTCAGCTGAGTGGCCATTGAAAGTGGCCAATGACCAGCAGAATCAAGATGATAGGAAGTGTATTCGTCAAGCTCTCAAGGGTTTTGGTTTCTCTTCAGTGAACATGTCACTGAGGGAAAAAGTATTTGTGTTACACCTCAATTAAATGACTGGAGAAAGAGCTGCTGGTACTTGAAAAAACATTGCGTTTTTGAATAGACAAAAATATACAAATTTAGAGCAGGGAAAAGCCAAATTGCACACAACATAAAGTCTTGCGTTTTTTATCGTCGGCATCCTCGAAAAACCTTGTATGTTTATATTTGGCAATTTATTTCCTTTTTACATAGATTGAAATTAATCATTCCCCTCCATGTACTGTGAAAATTCTGACACTTGGACCAATCAAAGTCATTAAAAATATATTGGAAACCTACATGACTACACCACTGCTTTTTCAATTGCTGAAAAGTTAACTGTTTTGGGGTACAAAGTTATCCAAGGCACCAACAGTTGTTTTTGCTGGGTGGGTTGTTCTAATTGGGCTTGTATGCCGGAGAAATTCAGCCACATGGGGGTACAATTAAAGTTAAACAAAAAGTGATTATTTATTATTAAAGCCAAACGTTTTCGTCAGCCTTCATGACAAGCACTCTTATGAAGGCTGCAATGCCAAGATTGGTTTTAACAATATATACATGAGTAGAGCAACTTCATGTAAAGTGAGGGCCAGTCTAATCAATAAAGACTTGGGCCCCATTGCAATCCAACTGAATTATGACCATCTTTCTTCCCCCCAAGGCCCACTGTTCATCAGTGTGATTCAAAAGGCTTACCTCTTCTGCATGGACATCACACAGTTTGTTGCCAGATAGCAGCTTATTTTTCAAGCTCTTGTTCTGCAAATAAAAAAATAAAATAAAAAAGGTGGTATTAGATAAGGGTTGATTGGAGAAAATCATTGATAACATGTTCTGAAGCTTGCACTGCTTTTCTGTTTTATCTGCAGTGACAAATGTAATTATATTAGACGATCATACAAGCCAGTTTCGATTCATCAGGCCTAAGTATTGACTCCGGAACACATGTACAACATTAAATGAGTTAATCAATGATATAATTAGTTAATCCAAAGCCTATTATTCAACCACTCTCTGTTGAACACAAGCAGTATGAGAATAGCACGACTAAGCATTGAATAATCGCTAATGAACATGAATCAATAGAAACCGCTGATAGCATGAGAGAGACATATACAGGTGCACTATTGTACGTCTATAGCTTAATTGTTCCTTCACTCACACAGATGCATCAGAACAACATGTGCAGAGACACAACACAGAGCAGTGGTGCTGACTGACTGGCATGCGGTAAGATCTGAGGTGGCCTTACAAAGCATAGGTTTTCTGTACCAGCGAAGAGCCCTTTTCCTGAGAATTGCTACATTGGATGCTTTCTATGTTGGTCATATAAATATTTTAAAAATGCTGGTTCCAATTTTGGTTCCATGCACTTTATCATAACTGTCCCTATGCATAACTGCGCATGTACATGGTACTGTAGTTACATAGGTAGGTACCTATTTGCATGTAATTACAGTGTAGTCAAGCACAGCTCAAGTGTAATTTAGTAAGGACCAATAGCATATCAAAAGACAGCATGAAGTTTTTTTTTTAACTATCTCTCTCCCTCTTTTCTCTCTCACACACGGAGTTAATGAGGTGGAATGACAGCCCTATGTGACTCAATGAGCTAGAATTGGCCAAGCATCCATTCCAGACACTAAAGAAAGAAGAGAAATGGCAGCTGTCATACAAGGTGACGTGTGCCTGCCAGAGAACAGACCCACAGGGAAATTTAGATCCAGTAGATCTCATATGTCATGGTGTATTATGCTAAATGAGATCCAGTGAACCGCAAATGTCATAATATGTTATGCGCCAAGTGTTGCCATATTGGGAGCTGTTAGGTTCTTATTTTTCAGAGTAAATAACTCACAGACACTAGAGAAGCTTAACCAAGTTTAATTCTGCCCAAAGGGTCTTTGCAGCTGTAATTCAGACAGCCAAACATTTCTCACCATCACAGGTATATATATCCCACTTAAAACACTCCTTCTTTCCAATCATTACGTCTTATGGTTCCACAGGAAGAGGGTAACAGGATACTAAACCCTTGTTACTCCCTTCAGGTGTTCTGACCTCACCTCCTGACCTCAACACCTCCTTTACCCTAGTCCACAGATGTCCATCTGCCTCCCCTATAGCAATCCTTTGATCTCCTCCCGTCCACCCAGCACATTCCACAGCCACTCTGTCTTCCTACAGATCTCACTCCTTAATATACTACGCGTCTGATCTATCATGTCTTTAATATCTCAATGTTCAACATTTCAAATCCAACAGAGTCATGCGAGAGCTTCATAATAAAACAGTGTGCGAGACATGATATTTTAGTCATTTAGCAGACTCTTATCCAGAGAAACTTACACTAGTGAATGCATACATTTCATATTTTATTTCCCCGTACTGGTCCCCCGTGGGAATCAAACCCACAACCCTGGCGTTGCAAACACCATGCTCTACCAACTGAGCCACACGGGATCATAATGATCATACTTTCCTCTATATTTATTGTCGCTCTTACGCCGCAATATATAGGTCTGCACAGGACTGATTTCTCCCACAGCATTTCATAATTTCATAACGCCTGTTTCTGTCCGACTCCCAACCGCTACCGCAAGAGCTGGTCCCAAACCCAACCGCAGTCCTGCAATGTTATTTTTCTCCCCGATTGGTAGTTACAGTCTTGTCCCATCGCTGCAACTCCCGTACGGACTCGGGAGAGGCGAAGGTCAAGAGCCGTGCGTCCTCCGAAACACGACCCTGCCAAGACGCACTGCTTCTTGACACAATGCCCGCTTAACCCGGAAGCCAGCAGCACCAATGTGTCAGAGGAAACACCATACACCTGGCAACTTTGTCAGCGTGCATGCCCAACCCTCCCGTAACCAGGACGACGCCGGGCCAATTGTGCGCCCGGTCACTACATAGCCTGGAATTGAACCAGCATCTGTAGTGACATAGCTAGCACAGCAATGCAGTGACTTACACGCTGAGCCCCTCGGGAGGCCCCGAGATGTTATTTTTAGGCATACAGTGCATTCGGAATGTATTCAGACCCCTTCCCCTTTTCCACATTTGTTATGTTACAGCCGTATTCTAAAATGTATTAAATAGAACAACAAAAACTCTCAAATGTATTAAAAATGTAAAACAGAAAGACCTCATTTACATACAGTACCAGTCAAAAGTCTGGACACAGCTACTCATTCAAAGGCTTTTCTTTATTTTCTATATTTTCTACAATGTAGAATAATAGTGAAGACATCACAACAATGAAATAACACATATGGAATCATGTAACAACCAAAAAAGTTTTAAACAAATCCAAATATTTTTTATATTTGAGATTCTTCAAAGGAGCCACCCTTTGCCTTGATGACAGCTTTGCACACTCTTGGCATTCTCTCAACCAGCTTCACCTGGAATGCTTTTCCAACAGTCTTGAAGGAGTTCCCACATATGCTGAGCACTTGTTGGTTGCTTTTCCTTCACTCCGTGGTCCAACTCATCCCAAACCATCTAAATTGGGTTGAGATCAAGTAATTGTGGAGGCCAGGTCATCTGATGCAGCACTCCATCACTGACCTTCTTGGTCAAATAGCTCTTACACAGCCTGGAGGTGTGTTGGGTCATTGTCCTGTTGAAAAACAATGATTGTCCCACTAAGCGCAAACCAGATGGGTCAGCGTATCGCAGCAGAATGCTGTGGTAGCCATGCTGGTTAAGTGTGCCTTGAATTCTAAATAAATCACGTCAGTGTCACAAGCAAAGCACCCCCACACCATCACACGTCCTCCTTCATGCTTCACTGTGGGAATCACACATGCAGAGATCATCCGTTCACCTAGGCCGTGTCTCACAAAGACACGACGGTTGGAACCATAAATCTCAAATTTGGACACATCAGAAAAAAGGACAGATTTCTACCGCTCTATGTCCATTGGTCGTGTTTCTTGGCCCAAGCAAGTCTCTTCTTATTGGTGTCTTTTAGTAGTGGTTTCTTTGCAGCAGTTCGACTATGAAGGCCTGATTCATGCAGTCTCCTCTAAACAGTTTATGTTGAGACATGTCTGTTTTATTTGGGCTGCAATTTCTGAGGCTGGTAACGAACTTATCCTCTGCAGCAGAGGTAACTCTGGGTCTTCCATTTCTGTGGTGGTCCTCATGAGAGTCAGTTTCATCATAGCGCTTGATGGTTTTCGCGACTGCACTTGAAGAAACTTTCAAAATTTTCTGGATTGACTGACCTTCCTGTCTTAAAGTAATGATGGACTGTCGTTTCTCTTTGCTTATTTGAGCTGTCCTTGCCATAATATTGACTTATCCTTTACCAAATAGGGCTATCTTCTGTATACTACCCCTACCTTGTCACAACACAACTGATTGGCTCAAACGCATTAAGAAGGAAAGAAATTCCACAAATTAACTTTAACAAGGCACACCTGTTAATTGAAATGCATCCAGGTGACTACCTCATGAAGCGGGTTGAGAGAATGCCAAGAGTGTGCAAAGCTGTCATCAAGGAAAAGTGTGGCTACTTTGAAGAATCTCAAATATAAAATATATTTTGATTTGTTTAACACTTTTTGGGTTATTACATGATTCCATATGTGTTATTTCATGGTTTTGATGTCTTCACTGTTATTCTACAATGTAAAAAATAGTTAAAATAAAGAAAACCCTGGAATGAGTAGGTGTGCCCAAACTTTTGACTGGTACTGTAAGTATTCAGACCCTTTGTTATGAGACTCAAATTTGAGCTCAGGTGCATCCTGTTTCCATTGATCATCCTTGAGATGTTTCTACAAATTGATTGGACATGATTTGGAAAGGCACACACCTGTCTATACAACGTTCCACAGTTGACAGTGCATGTCAGAGCAAAAACCAAGCTGAGAGGTCGAAGGAATTGTCCAGACGAAAGCCACTCCTCAGTAAAAGGCACATGACAGCCCGCTTGGAGTTTGCCAAAAGGCACCTAAAGGACTCTCAGAACATGAGAAACAAGGTTCTCTGGTATGATGAAACCAAGATTGAACTCTTTGGTCTGAATGCCTAAGTGCCACGTCTGGAGGAAACCTGGAACCATCCCTATGGTGAAGCATGATGGTGGCAGCATCATGCTGTGGGGATGTTTTTCAGAGGCAGGGACTGGGAGACGAGTCAGAATCGAGAGAAAGATGAATGGAGAAAAGTACAGAGATCCTTGATGAAAACCTGCTCCAGAGCGCTCAGGACCTCAGACTGGGGCGAAGTTTCACCTTCCAACAGAACAACAACCCTAACCACACAGCCAAGACAACGCAGGAGTGGCTTCGGGACAAGTCTCTAAATGTCCTTGAGTGGCCCAGCCAAAGCCCGGACTTGAACCCGATCTAACATCTCTGGAGAGACCTGAAAATAAGTGTGCAGTGACGCTCCCTATCCAACCTGACAGAGCTTGAGAGGATCTGCAGAGAGAAATGGGAGAAACTCCCCAAATAGCGTCAAACCAAAAAAGACTCGAGGCCGTAATCGCTGACAAATGTGTTTCAACAAAGTACTGAGTAAAGGGTCTGAATACTTACGTAAATGTGATATTTCAGTTTATTTTTTAATACATTTGCAAAAAAAATCTAAAATACCGTTTTTTATATTATGGGGTATTGTGTCTAGATTGATGAGGGGAAAAAACAATTTAATACATTTTAGAATAAGGCTGTAACGAAACAAAATTTGGAAAAAGTCAAGGGGTCTGAATACTTTCCAAATGCACTGTATGAGACGCAGCTCACTTGCCAGACATGGTCCCTGCAATTTTGCACCCTATAGATAATATCAAAAGTGCAAAAATAACTTAAGAAATAGGTTAAATTACCAGAGATTCTCACATGGCCCATTATATTTGGCTATCTGTATTACTGGGGTATATCAGCCAATATGATAGATGTAGTTTGAAGAGAGCAGAGTTGGAAAGACTTACATTTTCTCTTGAGCTATTTTTATAGCCTACCTTTTAGAAGTGGGATGATTTTCAGACGGAGAAATATAGGTGATCAATACTTATTTCTAGGCAATGTAGTAAACTATAGCCTAATCATATTTAGGAAGTACATTTCCTTAGAAAGATAAAATTTCCTTAGAAAGTGCTTTTCCGCCCATGCATTGGCTATAGCCCACTTTATTTAATTGAGACCACACCGCACCTGATCTCGCAGGTATGGCTACTGAACTTTAAACAGCCAGAATGATGACAGCAACACTTGCTACGTTTTGCATTTAGGATGTAGCCTACCTTATAGAAGGACGATTTGCAGGCAGAGACAAATAAATGGGTAATCAATACAGGGCTTGCACACTATTACAGACTACAAAGGGAAGCACAGCCGAGAGCTGCCCAGTGACACGAGTCTACCAGACGAGCTAAATTACTTCTATGCTCGCTTCGAGACAAGCAACACTGAAGCATGCATGAGAGCATCAGCTGTTCTGGACGACTGTGTGATCACGCTCTCCGTATCCGATGTGAGTAAGACCTTTAAACAGGTCAACATTCACAATGCCATGGGGCCAGACGGATTACATGGATGTGTAGTCCGAGCATGCGCTGACCAACTGGCAAGTGTCTTCACTGACATTTTCAACCTCTCCCTGTCTGAGTCTGTAATACCAACATGTTTCAAGCAGACCACCATAATCCCTGTGCACAAGAACACTAAGGTAACCTGCATAAATGACTACCGACCCGTAGCACTCACTTCTGTAGCCATGAAGGCTGGTCATAGCTCACATCAACACCATTATCCCAGAAACCTTAGACCCACTCCAATTTGCATACTGCCTCAACAGATCCACAGATGATGTAGTCTCTATTGCACTCCACACTGTCCTTACCCACCTGGACAAAAGGAACACATGTGAGAATGCTATTCATTGACTACAGCTCAGCGTTCAACACCATAGTGCCCTCAAAAGCTCCTCACTAAGCTAAGGACCCTGGGACTGAACAACTCCCTCTGCAACTGGATCCTGGACTTCCTGACCGGCCGCCCCCAGTTGGTAAGGATAGGTAAAAACACATCTGCCACGCTGATCCTCAACACAGGGGCCCTCAGGGGTGCATGCTCAGTTCCCTCCTGTACTCCCTGTTCACTCATGACTGCACGGCCAGGCACGCCTCCAACACCACCATTAAGTTTGCCAACGACACAACATCGGTAGGCCTGATCACCGATAACGATGAGACAGCCTATAGGGAGGAGGTCAGAGACCTGGCCATGTGGTGCCAAGATAACAACCTCTCCCTCAAAGTGATCAAGACAAAGGAGCTGATTGTGGACTACAGGAAAAGGAGGACCGAGCACGCCCCCATTCTTATCGACAGGGCTGTAGTGGAGCAGGTTGAGAGCTGCAAGTTCCTTGGTGTCCACATCACCAACAAACTATCAAAGGTGTCCATGTATGCTGATGACTCAAGTTTTATATTAAGCCTGCAAGCTAGATCCCTGCAATGTCTCATTGAAGATCTAGATAACTTTTGTGGAATCTCTGGACTTAATCCTAATTAGGATAAGTGTACAATATAAGGCGTTGGATCTTTAAAAAATACAACTTTTACATTACCCTTAACTGTAAAATGGACTGACGGTAAAGTAGACATACTTGGTATTCATATCACAAAAGATATAAATAAACTCTGCACAATGAATTTCAATAGAAAACTTCTCCTTAATCATATCTCAGTTTACTCACTTATTTATGGAGCTGCCTACTCCTGATGATTCATTTTTCAAATCATAGGAGCAAAAAATATTTTGCTTTATGTGGGACGTTAAACCAAACAAAATAAAGGGTGCGTATCTATATAATGAATATGAATTGGGTGGGTTGGGATTATTAAACATAAAATCACTAAACCTCTCTCTAAAGGTGTAACCTATTTAAAAGTTTTACTTGAACCCTAAATGGTTCTCAAGTAGATTACTAAGAAAAGCTCATCCATTGTTTAAAAATGGCCTTTTTGCCTTTGTGCAGATTGCCATGTCTCATTTTCGATTAATTGAAAATGACACTTTTTTCAAAGTACCTCTCTTTTTCAAACAAGCATTAAACAGCTGGCTACAATTTCAATTTCACCCCCCTGAAAAAATAGAACAAATATTACAACAAATATTATGGCTGAACTCAAATGTGCTGGTTGATAAAAGAGCTGTATTTATGGGAAAGATGTTTGAAAAGGGTATTTGGTTTTTAAATGATATTGTCAATTGGAATGGTAGAGTTGTCTTTCATGGAGTTATCAAAATTGTTTGAGAAGGCATGCTCAATCCAAGATTACAGCATTACCACAAAAATGGAGGAGGCAGGTGGCAGCGGGAGGAGGTAGGGAACTGGTTTGTCTGCCAAATATAAAGGATCAAAACTGGCGGAGGAATAAAAATTGCATAAATAGGAAAGTGTACCAGTTTCATTTGAGGACCAGGATGTTGAAAGCTGTGCCATACAGGTTGCAAAATAGTTGGGAAGAGATTTTTGATGTACCGATTCCATGGTTGATATATATATATATATATATATATATATATGTGTATATAAAACAACACAGGATTAAAGACTTTGTGCTTTTCAGCTAAAATTATTATATAGAATTCTTGCCACCAACAAAATGTTGAATATTTGGGGCGTACAATCATCGAAGCTCTGAAGATTTTGTTGTGAGGATACAGAATCAATAGACCATTTATTTTGGTATTGCCCTCAGGTAGCCTGTTTCTGGTCTCGGGTTCAGGAATGGCTGAAAATGCATAACATTGATCTAAAATTGACCCTAGAAATAGTACTGTTGGGAGATCTGGAGTGACCAGGTCAGTCAATTACTAATATACTAATACTCTTAGTAAAAGTATTTATCTTCAACTCGCAATCTGTGGATTCTATTCGATTAGATAGATTGAAATTGTATGTTAAACATCCCAGCATAGTTGAAAGATATATGGTGCGTAGGTATCCGAAGAGGGCGGCCAGCAGAGATAGGTGGGATGGGCTGAGGGAAGCTGACGGTTGGGATGTGGAATTGGAGACGAGTGGGAGTGGAGTTGCTGGGCGGGGGATAGAATGACGGTCAAAGATAAAAGTCAAAAAATAAAGTCATAATAAAACATAGCAATCTTGGAGGGCTGGTGGCCTGGCGGTTGGGAGCTGGTGGCTGATGGATCACTTGTTCGGTTCCCCGTTTTTGACCTTGTGGAAGATCTGTCAACGTGCCCTTGAGAAGGGTGTTGACCCTGGTTGCTTCTGTGAGTCGCTCTGGATGGGAGTCCGTTAGATGACTAATGTGATGTAGTTGTTGAGCGGCTTCACTGCAAGTATATTGCATGTTCTAAATACTCAATAAAAAATTAACTATAAAAAATGTAAAACTATCATGGTCCAAACACACCTAGACAGTCGTGTAGAGGACATGACAAAGCCTAATCCCCCTCAAGAGACTGAAAAGATTTGGCATGGGTCCTCAGATGCTCAAAAAGTTCTACAGCTGCACCATTGAGAGCATTCTGACTGGTTGCATCACTGCCTGCTATGGCAACTGCTCAACCTCAAACCACAAGGCACTAAAGAGGGTAGTGCATATGGCCCAGTACATCACTGGGGCTAAACTTCCAGCCATCCAGGACCTGCATTGCCCCCCCCCCCCCCCCCCCCTTTTACGCTCTGGTTATTATCTATGCATAGTCACTTCAACTCTGCCTACATGTACATGCACATTGACTCTGTACCGGTACCCCTGTATATAGCCTCGCTACTGTTATTTTACTGCTGCTCTTTAACGATTTGTTATTTTTATATTTACTTTTTACTTATCTATTTTTTTACTTAACACTTATTTTTCTTAAAACGGCATTGTTGGTTAAGGGCTTGTAAGTAAGCGTTTCACTGTAATACCTGTTGTATTCGGTGCGTGTGACAAATACAATTTGATTTGATTTGATTTGTATGCCTAGTTATTTTCCACGGCTTCTACTCTCTCTTCTACTCTCCCCTCTGCAGGACAGGGACCCTCTAAAATCAGTATGTCTACTGAGAAGGGCTCAAGTTCTTTTAACTGCCAGTTTATTGTTTTTCACTGTACACTTGGCATTTTAAATGATTTTCTCCCTGTATGAATAAATTAATACAGTTTGGTTTGACCTTTTAAGCTGTTCAGTGTGCTTATGTACTGGTCATCAAGCTAGCAATGCAGCATGAATATTGCAAAGCACAACGAAGACATGCGATTAATAAGTGCTTTAGGGATGTCTGTCCAAATTATTCTGACAATTTAGTGAATGGGAGGGTAGATAAAGGACCACATTATTTTCTACCTCTTCAGTGAATTAAAGGAATACTTACGGATTTTTGCAATAAAACCCTTTATCTACTTCCCCAGAGTAAGATCAACTCACTGATACCATTTTTATGTCTCTGCATGCAGTTTGAATGAAGTTGCTAACTAGCGTGCAATGACTGGATGTCTATAGTAAATGCTAGCATGCTAGTAGATACCATAGACTTCCAGGCATTGCGCTAACGCTAGTTAGCATTGGCTTGCAAAACTACCTGCAACTTACTTCTGCAGAGACAGAAAAATTGTATCCATGAGTTCATCTGACTCTGGGGAGGTAGATAAAGGGCTTCATTGCCAAAATCCCTAAGTATCCCTTTAAGGTTTCATACACAATATGACAAATTCTGGGATCAGATTGAACATTTGGCCCTTTCATTTTTATTTATTATCATTCGCTACAATGACAAAGTTTGACGGTCAGGGAATCCAGGCTAATCAGCAAAAGATGGCTGCTTAAATGCCTCATCGTATCTCTCTTCAACTTGTTAAAGTTGCAGGTGCAGATGCTTGCTAGAGGATGATTGGAAGAGACACGTGTCACCCTCATCTAAATTATCACCAATAAAAGCATCATATTAAACTTCCATTGATCCTCAGAACTTTTCATACCCCATTTCCACCTGTCAGAGTGATCTCCTTCATACTCACTGCAAAGAGATTGAGCAGCTCATTGATCAGCTGTCTCCTACAGAAGTTCCACTCTCATAGACTGTCATATCACAGCAGAAACGGTGTCTGTGTCGATTGCTCAAACCTTTTCTAGCCTTAATCCCAAAATGCACATCCTCAGCAAATTGCAGCCATAAAGATTTTCTGGTGACATGATCGGTTGAATCTGATACTTGGAAGGGCTGATGTGAAAGGAGCATGGTGCAGAGTTATCTGCACATGCAAATGACCGCATCACACCCACCGACAACATATTTTAATTCTGTTTCAGTGAACAATCGATCCAAACTCGAGTCAAAGTCTTAAAAAGATGTTAAAGTCAAAGAAGAAGACTAAGAAGAACAAGAATAAGATCAAGAACAAGACCTCTATGGGCTAATATTTTATTCAAAAATGAAAAACATGTAGCTTAGCTAAGGTCTGATTCTAATTGGAGAAAAAAGCTTCTAACCTTGTAAGGGAATTGGCGGAGTCAAGGTCTTTACAAAGAGCTCATCAGAGCACCGGATCAAGTGGAAACCCAGAGGTCTGAGTGTCCTGTCTTCATGGGACACATGGCAATAATCTTACCAGGTCACTTAACAAATCAGGCAGTTTCAGAGAGAAATATAAAATGGTCCCACTTTACACTAAGGGGTGGTTTCCCAGACACAGATCAAGCCTAATCCTCAACTAAAACGCACATTTATTGGCGAATCTATTGATGCTTTTTAGTAAGAGGAAAAGCTGATGGCCTTCAATGCCAGACCTTTCTAGCTACAGTATCAACAGAGGCCCTGCCTACAAAGTTTAACTAAGGAAGTGTCCCTGATATTGAAGAAAAAAAAGGCTCAAGATGAATCAGCATCTGCAAGGCACCATATTACTTATTAATGTGCCCAGGGAGATTCTATCCAGAATGGCTGGCAAACAGAATGGGGATGTAAACAGTTAATTCCATCCTTTCAGATGTGTTTCATTTCGAGGGATACTCTCTTTCAGTAGGGATAACATGCTCTATGTGTAAGTTTATATAATGTGGATGAAGAGTTACTTGTCTAACAGAACACAGAGGGTGTGCTTTAATGGAAGCCTCTCAAATATAATACAGTTAGAATCAGGAACTCCCCAGGGTAGCTGTTTAGGCCCCTTGCTTTTTTCAATTTTTACTAATGACATGCCACTAACTTTGAGTAAAGCCAGAGTGTCTATGTATGCGGATGACTCAACACTATACACGTCAGCTATTACAGCGACCGAAACACTCAACAAAGAGCTGCAGTTAGTTTCAGAGTGGGTGGCAAGGAATAATTTAGCCCTAAATATTTCTAAAACTAAAAGCATTGGATATGGAACAAAACACTCACTAAACCCTAAACGTCAACTAAATCTTGTAATAAATAATGTGGAAATTGAGCAAGTTGAGATGACTAAACTGCTTGGAGTAACACTAGATTGTAAACAGTCATGGTCAAAACATATTGATGCAGTAGTAGCTAAGATGGGGAGAAGTCTGTCTATAATAAAGCGATGCTCTGTGTTCTTAACAACACTATCAACAAGGCAGGTCCTACAGGCCCTAGTTTTGTCGCACCTTGACTACTGTTCAGTCATGTGGTCAGGTACCACAAAAAAGGACTTAGGAAAATTGCAATTGGCTCAGAACAGGACAGCACGGCTGGCCCTTGGATGTACACAGAGAGCTAATATTAATAATATGCATGTCAGTCTCTCCTGGCTGAAAGTGAAGGAGAGATTGACTTCATCGCTACTTTTATTTATGAGAGGTATTGACAGGTTGAATGCACCGAGCTGTCTGTCTAAACTACCGGCACACCCAACTACTGGCACACCCAGCTCGGACACCCATGCATACCCCACAAGACATGCCACAAGAGTTCTCTTCACGGTCCCCAAGTCCAGAACAGACTATGGGAGGCACACAGTACTACATAGAGCCATGACTACATGGAACTCTATTCTACATCAAGTAACTCATGCCAGCAGTAAATTAGATTTAAAAAACAGATAGATAAAAAAAAACATATGGAACAGCGGGGACTGTGAAGCAACACAAACATTGGCACAGACACACAGACACACAGACACACACACACAGACACACAGACACACAGACACACACACACACACACAGATTTAGTATTGTAGATATGTGGTAGTGGTGGAGTAGGGGCCTGAGGGCACACAGTGTGTTGTGAAATCGGTGAATGTATTGTAATGTTTTTAAAATTGTATAAACTGCCTTAATTTTGCTGGACCCCAGGAAGAGTATCTGCTGCTTTTGCACCAGCTAATGGGGACCCATAATAAATACAAATACAAATATTGACTCCAGACTCGATTGAGAGGCCTTATTATATCTGCTGATGACATTGAATGGAAGTATTTACTTATTGCCTAGTGTCGCTTTGGGCTTTGTGATAACTTGAGTCCATTTGACATTCAAGTTATCTATCAATCGCTTCCAGGTGTAGGGTGTTAAATTAGTCTTGCTCCCCCTCCGGTAATAAGGACAGAAGCGCAAGCCAGGGTGGCCCACTATCTACTCTCCTATTTGCATATTTATCTCAAGCCCCTTACTGATTCAATAAGGTACCGATAATAAGGGAATTTAAAATAGTAGCCACAATCCAGTTATCTATGCAGATGACATGTCATTAATTATAACAGGACTGGAAGGACATATCTCTGTTCTGTACTGTAATTGATAAAAAAATGGCTTTCAGCAATTTCCCCAGACTTAAGACACGTCCTAATAAGACTGAGGAACTTCTGTTATTATACGGTTATTTTAGACATACATTTGTTTAAGCCTTAGAAAGTCAATGTCAATGGTTTGACACAGTGAGATTAGAATGCATCTGAAATCTAAGCAAACTACTTCCATCTATCCTCAGTGGCATTGCAGAGTGTAGTAAAAGCAATAAGAGTGGGAAAATGACATATATTGTCTGATAGGATATGACAAAACTAGGATACCTCTCTGACCTACACAGTAGGAATGCACAACAGGTGAAACCTCTGTATCTAGTGAAAAAAGACACCCAAAGATGTCAAGATATTTTTCATGATACATCTGGTGTAGGATATGGCCAAGACTTGAAATGTCAAAGCTACAGTCGCCAAAGTAGTTCTCAGACGCCACTATCTACTACTGATGACCCCTCTGTGTCAAGCTACAAAGACACTCAAAACTGGAGAGATAGATCTGGCACAGGAAAAAGCCAAGACTTAAAATGTCAACGCTACAGTGACCAACTGATAGTGGAGTGCTGGCCCTACATAATGTACTTTCAAAGTGTTCACAGAGCCCATCTACAGTGCTTCTGACTGCCAGCAGAAATCTCAGAGTTTCTGCCCAAATACAACTTCAATGACCTGTGAAAAACATTTTCAATTGTAACTCTCCCAAATAACCAATGTTTATTTTGAGTCTGATTACAGTACAATTTGACTCACTCCTACATAGGTCAGACTACCGGAAGCACTATTTAACAAGCCTTTATTTGGCATAGTGATTGGTATGATTGTGTGCCTTGCAAGTTTTTTTAAAGATATGATCAAGGATTTATACTGAACAAAAATATAAATGCAACATGTAAAGAGTTGGTCCCGTGTTTCATGAGCTGAAATAAAAGATCCCAGAAATGTTCCATGTGCACAAAAAGCTTATTTCTCTGAAATGTTGTGCATACATTTGTTTACATCCTTGTAAGTGAGCATTTTTGCTTTGCCAAGACAATCCATCCACCTGACAGGTGTGGCATATCAAGAAGCTGATTAAACAGCATGATCATTACACAGGTGCACCTTTTTCTGGGGACAATAAAATGCCACTCTAAAATGTTTCAAGTTTTGAGGGAGCGTGCAATTGACTTTTGGCATGCTGACTGCAGGAATGTCCACCAGAGCTGTTGCCAGATCATTTAATGTTAATTTCTCTACCATAAGCCGCCTCCAACGTAGTTTTTGAGAATTTGGCAGTACGTCCAACCGGCCTCACAACTGCAGCCCACTTGTAACCACTCCAGCCCAGGAACTCCCCATCCGGCTTCTTCAGCTGCGGGATCGTCTGAGAACAGCCACCCGGACAGCTGATGAAACTGAGGAGTATTTCTCTCTGTAATAAGGCCCTTTTGTGGGGAAAAACTCATTCTGACTGGCTAGGCCTGGCTCCCCAGTGGGTGGGCCTAGGCCCACCAATGGCTGCCTGCCCATTCATGTGGAATCCATAGATTAGGGCCTAGTGAATTTGTTTCAACTGACTGATTTCCTTACATGAACTGTAACTCTGTAAAATCATTGAAATTGTTGCATGTTGCATTTATATTTTTGCTCTTTTCTAAATTACCAGCTAATTATAGTTTTTTACTTAGAGCTGTGGCACACAAAGGACTGTATCCTTTCATCTCCATGGTGACCACAGACAAGAATCTTGTATCATCCCTCCTCTCATCTCCAAGCTTGCTCTCTCACCATAATGAACTTGGTGTTTGAGGTTTGAAGACCATCTAATTGGTTATTATGTAGTCCAATCATTGCCTCATTTACAGGTAATTTAGACCAATCTGTTGTACAACATTACAGCCATGTCCAATGTTACTCTCTGATGTGAAAACATCAAAATTGACTGGAGTACTCCAAGGTTTGTTGGGGTCGCTTATGTTGCCTCTAGAGTTTGTTCTGGGAGTTTGGTGTGTAGTCACACACCCCTGCACTTTATTTCCCCCTTTTTGGTTGAGTAGAGCTAATAATGTCATAGAATGTTCTCTGACCTCCCTCAGGCAGTGTGAACTCTCTACCTCTCACCTGACTTTTTCATTGAATATTGTGGTAGCTTCTCATTTCTTTACCCAGGCTCTATCATGCTGCAAACCGTTGTGATTCCATTTCTGATTGATTACTTTCTTCTCCTCTGCCCTGGGGCATATGCCCTTAAACTATAGGATCTTGCGCCAGCCACGCTGCAGCCAGGAACTGCCCCCAGGTTAGCCAATTAGAAGGTCCCACGACACCAGCCCAGTTCAAGGCCCCGAGGCTCTGACAAATTCAGTGTATCCAGTGGTATTAGTGCTCATAATAGGCCTCTCCACCAATACGTTCATTCAACATCGACAGAATAAGGCCCTCAGTTGCCAATGGCTATCTGTGACCTTTGCAATCCAAAATGACAGCATCATATAGATTTAGAAAAAATTATATCAAAACCCATTACTAGTTCAAGTGATGTCGATGACCATATGATATGATTACTAAGGCATTTCTCTTATGACTGACATTAACATAACATTTACAGGTCACGGTGATCATGAATTAGAAATGAGTCAGCCATGAGTCAGTAGGTGGGGAGAACAAAAGTACCTCCTGTTGCAGGTCCTTGATTATTTTGGTCTTTTTCTCCATCTCCATCTTGAGGAACTTGATCTGTAGGCAAAATAAATCAAATGAATGACATATGTTTTCTTACAGACTGTCCATTTTTTACAGACTGTTTCTTACAGACTGTCAATTACGTCTAAAATGTGACATTTACATGAAGGTATCATGAAGGTAGTAACTATCATCAACCATGCCAGCTATTCCTGCCTGCACTGGATTTCATCCTCCTGCATGTTGTTGATGTGCTTGCTCTATCTTTAAAACAGATCTATACATCCCAAGGTCAAACAACTTAAAATGATTCTCTGCCTTTAAAGCAGACTTCCTGCTAATGCTCCAAGTACCTCCATATGGTTATATTACACTGTTTTTACTGCTTATTTTAGTTAGCTTTTAAAGATTTACAAAAACACGTATAAAACTACGTAAAATATTATGATTCACTGCTGGTTTTGACTACGATTTATCGGAAATGGGTGTATCTAGAATAGGTGGGTTGACTGTTGGTGGGGTTGCTGTTTCTCTGTGGGGATTTACGCCCACAGTGGGCGACTGACTATTTTCCACTGTGTGATTAATATAATAGCCCATATGCTCCTTGTGTCAGAGTGATATCTTTGTTTATCACAATCTTTTTATCGCAAGCTTGACATGTCTCTTTAGTGCAGCCATTCCTCCTGTCCTGTATTTAACAAGCAGTCAGGCCTCAAACGGCTGATGCAGATGACGGCCCACCGCAGTGAAGGACTACATCTAAAAGACTGGATAGCGGTGGGGGGGAGGAAGAGAGATATTCCAAATCCGATTCTGTTTTCTGTTTCACCTCTGCGACGAAGGATTCTAAGGGAAATGTTGTCCTTCAATGAGGTCATTGAGATTGTCCCAGGGAGAAAGGGGAGAGAATTCATGGCCCAGGTGACCTCAGCTCTGAAGGCACCCGGGGGACTTTAAACCATGGCTAGGTGGTTGACACACTAATAACATCACAGTTCATGTTGGTGCATTTGGAGTTCATGCCTCTGCCCATGGGTACGTCGATAACACATCCCAGCACAACGTTCCGTTTGGGTTGCGGCACGACACACTGAAATGATGGATGTAAGATATAAAACTGTAGCATGCTACATTGTTAAACATTTGACATTTTCAATTGTGTTATTACAGTATAATTAATTCATATGACTTACTGATAAATCAGAGCAATAAGCCTGAGCAATGTTGTAGAGTTTGTGTTTCCAGAGCTATTATACAATTAAACTGTATATTGCAATGCACAGCATTTGCAACTAGTGTTACAAGTATGATGCCATATTTGCTATGATAGTGATGAAATAACCAGGCCAATCTTTTTCATCATGTTGTAATACTTTTTTGGAATGGCATGCCTCCAACTGGGAAATTCGATCGTACATTTTTGTGTGTGGTTTATCTATTGGAGTTTGTGTACCTATTTTCTTGGCCTACCTAAAGTTGTTTATATTTTGAAGTCTATTTACATGCAGCATCACTCCTTAACTTTACTGATGTCCGTTTTGTAGACTAGTCATACAGAGGTAATACAATTGGATCTGTCTTTTATTGACAAGCACCCCAGAACCTTTTTGCTAAGACAGTTATGGGTTTTGGATCATCTAGTGTTGTTGCTACTGTCTTGTCTAGAGTACCATTCATCCATGAATGGTTGTAAATTTTGGGGAAAATTCATGAAAGGTGGGCCTAATGTTCAATTATGCAGAGCAACTTACACATTGGCGTAGCAGAAATCAGCTCTGGGGGCCCATGCGCCCTCCATCTCACACCTAGAGTGAATTTGGAAAGACCCCTTGACTTTTTCAGACCCCTTGACTTTTTCTACATTTTGTTACTGTCATGCATGTGTGTAGAAACGGACCAAGGCGCAGCGTGAGTATCGTTCCACATCTTTAATATATTGTGAAACGGAGCCAAACAAACACTAAACTATAAACAAAACACAAACCGTGACGACAGAGGTGCAACAACTCAAAATAATCTCCCACAAACACAGGTGGGAAAAACAACTACTTAAATATGATCCCCAATTAGAGACAACGATGACCAGCTGCCTCTAATTGGAAATCATACAAAAACGCCAACATAGAAAAAAGAAACTAGAACACAACATAGAAAAAAGAAACTAGATAAACCCCCCAGTCATGCCCTGACCTACTCTACCATAGAAAATAATAGCACTCTATGGTCAGGATGTGACAGTTACGTTACAGCCTTATTCAAAAATTGATTAAATTGTTTTTTCCCTCATCAATCTACACACAATACCCCATAATTTCAAAGCAAAAACTGTTTTTTAGACATTTTTGAAAATGTGTTAAAAATGAAAAACTTAAATATAACATTTACATAAGTATTCAGACCCTTTATTCAGTACTTTGTTGAAGCACCTTTGGCAGCGATTACAGAGTTGAGTCTTCTTGGGAATGACTCTACAAGCTTGGTATACCTGTATTTGGGGAGTTTCTCCCATTCTTCTCTGCAGATCCTCTCAAGCTCTGTCAGGTTGGATGGGGAGCGTCGCTGCACAGATATTTTCAGGTCTCTCCAGAGATGTTCGATCGGGTTCAAGTCTGGGCTCTGGCTGGGCCACTCAAGGACATTCAGATACTTGTCCCGAAGCCACTCCTGCATTGTCTTGCCTGTGTGCTTAGGGTCGTTGTCCTGTTGGAAGGTGAACGGTCGTGCCAGTCTGAGGTTCTGAGTGCTCTGGAGCAGGTTTTCATCAAGGATCTCTCTCTACTTTGCTCCGTTCATCTTTCCCCTGAACCTGACTAGTCTCCTAAGTCCGTGTCGCTGCAAAACATCCCCACAGCATGATGCTGCAACCACCATGCTTCACCGTAGGGATGGTGCCAGGTTTCCTCCAGACTTGACACTCTGCATTCATGCCAAAGTGTTCAATCTTGGTTTCATCAGACCAGAGAATATTGTTTCTCATGGTTTGAGAGTCCTTTAGGTGCCTTTTTTTGCAAACTCCAGGCGGGCTGTCACATGCATTTTACTGAGTAGTGGCTTTTGTCTGGCCACTCTACCATAAAGGCCTGATTGGTGGAGTCTTGCAGAGATGGTTGTCCTTCTGGAAGGTTATCCCATCTCCACAGAGGAACTCTAGACCTCTGTCAGAGTGACCATTGGGTTCTTGGTCACCTCCCTGACCAAGGCTCTTCTCCCCAGATTGCTCAGTATGGCCTGGTGGCCAGTCTTGGTGGTTCCAAACTTCTTCCATTTAAAAATTATGCCCTGCCCTGCTCTTGAGAATAGTGACATTTCCTCTAGTGAGGGTGCTGGCCTTCCTTCTCCTCCTTCTCCTCTCCCAGAAAACCAAGATGACGACTGCCAGAGACCCAGCGGTGCTCATGAGAGCGACCCCCTTTCTGTGAACAATGGTAAGCCTACGAGTGCTGAAACAGATCGCCCCGACAGCGTGGAGCCCGAGTTCCAATGTGTAATATAAATAGGCTACCAACTAAATACTGTATATAGCGAAAGGTAGGCTAGACCAGGGTTTCACAATATATTAAAGATCAGGAACGATACTCACGCTGCGCCTTGGTCCATTTCTACACCCATGCGTGACAGACCAGGCCCGCCCCCCCCCCCCCCCCCCCCCCCCCGAGTGCACGTGTTGGTTTTTGCCATAGCACTACACAGCTGATTCAAATAATCAAAGCTTGATAATGAGTTGGTAATTTGAACCAGCTGTGTAGTGCTATGGAAAAAAACAAAATGTGCACCAATGGGGGACTCCAGGACCGAGTTTGGAAAACCCTGGGTTAGACTGCATTGTCTGCATAATGAAACAATCCCTAGTAAGCTAATGTTTTGAAGGTGGACTGATTTTAATAGACTGGTTTTACGCAGCACAAAGTTTCAATCCAAGCTGCGAGAGTGTGTGAGGACGGCTAAAGTAGAATATAGGCCTACAGGACAGTTGTATATTCTTACATATTTTATTGGTTACTGATTAGTATGCTCTCGTATTCAAAATTCATTTTACAATCTGCAATGTTTGAATTTCCCACTTTAATTACTCAAAAAGTAAATACATTATTGCCGCCAGCCTGTATTCTAAATAGCAGCATTGCGACACCATAGGCCTATAGCTTCGTAAAACATAAATGTTTTGCTTAACCTCTACATGATAGGTGTCCCTCTACCGGGACGGTTGAGCTAACGTGCGCTAATGTGATTAGCATGACGTTGTAAGTAACAAGAATATTTCCCAGGACATAGACATGTCTTATATGGGCAGAAAGCTTAAATTCTTGTTAATCTAACTGCACTGGCCAATTTACAGTAGCTATTACAGTGATAAAATACCATGCCATTGTTTGAAGAGAGTGTACAACAACAAAAAACTTTTATCACGGCAACTGGTTTGATACATTCAACTCTGAAGGTAAATAATGTACTTACATTCAGTTATCTTGCTCTGATTTGTCATCGTGAGGGTCCCAGAGATAAAATGTAGCATAGTTTTGTTTAATAAAATACATTTTATTTTCAAATGTAGGAACTGGGTTCTAAAGTTTGAACCTCTGCTGTTTCCTTGCTTCAGGTCCTGAGCTACAGGCAGTTAGATTTGGGTATGTCATTTTAGACAAAAGTTGAAAAAAATTGTCCGATCCTTTTAACATGATAAAAGGACAACCAAATATAAATAAACATGTACCCATTAAAGCAAAGCTATAGGCTACTTCAAGCACTAGCACCACAAAGCCTACCGATAAGCAGCCAGGTAAAAGTCGCAATTTCAGAACCATTGACAGCGATCGGTAGTTTATATTTTGTGAGTGGCTGACGCAGTCACATGTTTTAAGGGGGAGGGGGGGGCAAACTTTAACTTTGCGGGGGAGGGGGGGGAGTCCAGACAAACTGTGCTACGCCAGGGAACTTACATTGAGTATGTGAACCCAAACAAGGCTTCTGAACCACACAATATGAACATTTGAATGAAATTTAAATAAAATAAAAAGGGATCTTTTGAGTGGAACCACAGCTTCTCGTTCATCAAATGCTCTACATGTTATAGGCATTTATGATGAGTATGTGTTTCCCATCGCAAATGATTTCCTGTTGTGCATGTCAATTTCCAAATACAGCTACAGCTGTTCGCTGTATGTGGTCCACTGGGGGGGTACTAATTTATAGTTTTTGCGTGTAGGGAAAAGGAAGATACAGATTCAGCTCCTAATTGATTGAAATAATGTATTCCCTTTAACACCGTATTGATAATTGATTATCAGTTTCACTAATTTCATCAATTCCAAATGAGGCAACCCAAGATGATGAAATGTTTGAAGTGAGAACAGCTCATTGAAACATAAGCACGTTTAATGATAACGTTGGTGGTTTAGTGCAGTGTCGTCCCAAACCAAATTTATTTGACAGTGCTTGTTACTAACCCTGGTTTCCACTTTTTTTCCTGCTTAGCAGGTTTAGAGAAAACACTCTAGAGCTCCCTAGGGGCAGAGTGCAACACCAATCAAACAATGTTTTCTACCCAATGCCTCACATCAAATTCGCCCAGCTACGGAGAATAACCTCAACTCACACTCTGTTTCTTCGCCTCGAGCTGTAGGAAATGGTCTCAATTGAAAATAAAAAAAACTCTACCTTATTACAAACAAGACAGGTATTCATATAGCATCAGCGTGCATTTCCCCAAAACTCCATTAGTACACTGAATAGTGGCAAGAGCAGAGTTATGCTGTATATGATACAACCAAGACAACTCAACTTCACAACACTTTTTTGTGCTATTCCAGAAACGTAGTAACCGGCTGGTAACCGGCTGGTAATGTCATAAAAAAAGTTCCCCTTGTGAAAAGACAGGCATTGATTTGATGCATTGCAGTAGCCAATACAATTTCCTTTAATAAAGACCATCATTATCTCCCTACACCAGGGATTTGTCACTCATCTTAACATGAAAATGTCAACAACAACAGTTTGATTATTGGCTAGCAACATCAGCCACCCTTGTTCTGTACTTTGAAAATAAGACAGACGCCCATTTTAAGACGTCCACACTTGTTTCAGGCCATGTTGTTCTTATTAGCAAATATTGAATATCTCAAAAGCATTTCACGGTCTGTTTGGGACATTAATTAGGCCTCCCGTTGATTTTCTGATCATTTGTTTTGAGGGGGAATTACAGGTTCGCCAGATAGCCATAAGAGATGCAGCAGTAAATATCTTTGGGAAGTGGGAATAAAAACAGCTAGGGTCTAATCTATACAGTAGGTATGAAAAAGGCTCCACATGAGTATAATGTTAATTACTGGTGTTATAACAGCTTTTGTAGCTGTTATAAAAAGCTGTTATAAAGGCATTATGGGGGCCTACAGTAAATGCATACATAGGAGACCTACAGTAAAGTGAATGTATACATAGGGGACCTACAGTAAAGTGAATGTATACATAGGGGACCTACAGTAAAGTGAATGTATACATAGGGGACCTACAGTAAAGTGAATGTATACATAGGGGACCTACAGTAAAGTGAATGTATACATAGGGGACCTACAGTAAAGTGAATGTATACATAGGGGACCTACAGTAAAGTGAATGTATACATAGGGGACGGGACCTATAGTAAACTGTTACCTATAGGTCCAATTCATACAGTAGGTATAAACATGACTGCATGTGTGGTATCGGAGTTCATTTGTAGCTTGCTATTCTCAGACGTTTGAATACCTTGGCAATGTAATACAACTTGAGTAGAATAGAATTTATAGTAGAATGACAGCCAAGTACAACGGAAAAAGGACTGAGTAGCGTGATGGATAGAGGCCTGGAATACTCGGCGAATGAAAAGCAATGTTTATGACAGGATAACAAAATGAAAAAAATATATAAAAGGCACCTGGTCTATTAAGTGTTTCTTCTCGTACTCGACAGGTGTATTTCATTGAAATTATTCATCACCATTATGGAAAAGCATACTCCATCCTGTCAAGTTTAGCTTTTACAAAACAAATAATTTTATCAGAAACCTGTCCTTTAAGGAGAGAGTGGAGAGCAGAAGGACCTCCATCACTATGCTTCCTATTTCTGGGTTCCACCTAGCTCTCTCACTCTCCCAGACTGGTTATTAAGTGGTGGGAGGGAGGGGGCCAGCCAGGAGAGATGGCTGCTGGGTAATGAGATGGGTGACAGACGCCCACAGGCCCGGGTGACAGGTGACAAGGGGGAGGTTAGAGGAGTGAGGTGTAGACAAGGTGAGGACGACTGAGGGCTCCTACTCACTGCGGCCTGCTGTTTCTCGGCTTGCTCCGTTGCCTCGTCCAGCTGCTTCTGCAATGCAGTCTGGAGGGACTTCATCTCTTCCCTGTTGAGAGGAAAGGTGAGAAACACTCAGTTAGCACCTATCCTTCTCCTCTCCAACTCTTCTCTGACTTCTCGCTTGGCGTGGCAGTAGTAATAGTATCTCATGCACTGAGTGACTGACTGAGCACTGACTAGGATCAAATCATCAAATCAATTCATGCTTATTTTTTCTACCAAACATTTGTGATAGAATGCGTGACGAAATACCAAACTTAAATCCAGAATGCCGGTATACGATTACAGCAGCAAATAATTATTCCCTTTGACTGGGCTTAGTGTAGGTTTCGAGTTTAACTACATATGACATGGTCATGGTCTATCAATTGTGCAGTCGAGGAGCAGCATCTGCAGTCAACAGCACTGTGTGTCAATCTCAGAAGGAAAAGTCTCTCTTCACTGCTGCGATGCCCTGTCGTATTTCACATGCCAATGATTGTGTCTGTTGGCATGAGCCCAGCCAAGCAAACATTTTTCTTTTCCGCTACTTGGGATTTCATTTTTCTGATCTCACCCTAAAACCAGCAGTATGACGTTTTAAGGGGAGACGGAACACTTTTTAAGAAGTTAGCGTGGAATGAATTTGATGTTGACATTTAAAGGGAGCCCAACAACATTTGGTACTGTAAATAAACTTCAAGTCAACACATTGAGTCAACATATCTTCACCGATATTTAGAGACATTTGCCTATGGGCTACAAACAACCCAAAGTTATTCTGAGTGACATTTTCCTTAGGCAACACAGCACTGGACTGTGTATAAAATAGTGCATAACCCATTATGGGTATTTGTGGGAAGGCAGTTATGGTGTCTGTGGGAAGGCAGTTATTTACTTTAACCAGAGCACAAAAGTAAACCGGACAGAATGTTTGACTTTTAGTACTGTCTTCCCCCACCCCTCTTTATATTTCATTGGCCCCTCAAGTTTTCTGTAAATTTGCAGTTTAAATATAGTAATTGGTTATGTACATGATTAGGTAAAATGTGGTGGTAAGGACGAGGGTTAACGTTTGTGTTTTTTCATGTTGCTGACTACAATATGTCTGTTTTCAGCTTTTATAAAGGCTACAGTGTCTAATTAAATAACATTTCTAAACCTGGAATGACAGCATCTTGTAACTCTGACGTTTGTAACCTTTCGACATGTGTTGACTTGAGGATGTGGCTACCATGGTTTCACATTAAAATAGTTGCTAGTTATTACTCCCCCAAAGCAATCAAAAACATGATTGAAAGGTGTCAAAAACACATGATTTTCCATAACTCAGCTGCCTGGATATCTCGTGATGAAGTCATTTGATAATCATTCTTGGCAATGGAACGAATCAAATGCAGGATTAATCGGATTTAAAGTGGAACGCAGGTGGCTGCTCAAATCGTCTGTGGACCAGGAGCCATTGCTCCAATAAAAAATGGTTTTATGGTTTGTTTATGATTGTCATGTGTTGTTGATATGTTGGTTTGCTATTTATAAAGCAGTAGGGTATAAGTATATACTGTGTATACCAAAGGCTGAATTGCAGGTAAAATCACATTCTTCTTGCACCATAGAAGTAATTAAAAGTAATGTTGCTCTTCAAAATAATCCATATGGTAGCAATGTGCAATAGCAAATGGTTAAGAAGGTTAGAGCTACCTCTGCTTGTGGCTGAGTTCCAGGATTCTCTGGACATCCTTCTTGGCCACGGAGTCATCATTTTTCAGTGTCTAGAAGTGAGGAAGGAGAGCTTTTTAAGTCTCACAAGAGAAATTGGTTTATTACATGACCACTCACAGTCTCACTTCAACACTCCAAAGTGAAGGAGCTGATTCAAAGCCCTCATACAGTAGGAACGGAAAGAAAACAACAGTGCTCCTTTCGAGTGTAAATGCACACGTTGCTCCAAGCTGTCATATAGTCTATACTCAGGCAAAAAAAAGATGTGAATAATGTTTTTATTTTTTGTCCATATTGTGTAACCCCCTCATAGATTGATGTGTATGCTTTTATGAGGGTAGTCGAAAATACTTATTGTAATACAACAAGTTGTAGTTTATTTGTAAGCTTGTAGGAACTCATATAGTTCATATTCAGTGTAATTATGAATCTGACACTTTTTGGGGAAGAAAACTCTGGCAGAGACAAACTTTTGAATACAATTATAGAAAATTCAAGTGGTACAGTATCTTGTTACTAATACATTTGATTCTCATTTCCATAAACACAATAATTGGAGTTCAATAATTGCAGCTCTGCGAGATTACAGAACGGTTTTAAAATGTATTTCAGTATATTGAGTAGAGACATTCAGAAAAATACCCATATTTCTGTATCACAAAAACTTTAATCCGGGTGCATCCCATCAGGGTTCGATTTAGAGAGGTGCTGACACTACCATAACAAACCGGGGTACCTCCATAAGCAGTTGAGGTGCGAAGGAATGGCCCCCATTAAACCCTATACTAGCACACCACAGAGCAACTGCCAAGAATCAAAGCTCTATCAGGCAAAGTTTAATTATGAAGGGTTGACCCAGCACCCAAGGGAAGTCTAATTAAAATAATAAACACTTAGGTCAGTAAATCTCCACCAGAAAGGTTACTCGGTTGCACATACATAATGGATTACTATGAAAAGTTACGGTTGATTGTTTTCCCCCCTTTTTAATAAGAGATCCATCCACCCTCGCTTCTCCCTTAATCTCCCACCGCCTGCTTTGCCAGGTACATTTGTACAAGGCACAGGGGACACTGCCATCCAAGTCTGCACGTAATGTACAGTAGCTAACTGAAATCAAAGCCTGCCCCGAGGACAGTGGTAGCTTAGACAGACACACAGTGCCAGCCAGACCCGACAATGGATTCCACTGAAAACTGTCAGGAGGACAACGCCATGAACCCAGGCTGGCCAGGTGTAACGGGTACACTAGGAGTCGGGAAGCAAGTACAGGGAGGGAATTTAATAAATAAACGAAACATAGAACAAAACAAGAAACACGAGTAGTGTACAGACATATAACACAGGAACAGAATCAATAATGCCTGGGGAAAGAACCAAAGGGAGTGACAGATATAGGAGAGGTAATCAGGAAGGTGATGGAGTCCAGGTGAGTCTCATGAGGCGCAGGTGCGCATAACGATGGTGGCAGGTGTGCATAATAATGAGTAAACTGGCAACAACGAGTGCCAGAGAGGGGGAGTGGGAGTAGATGTGATAGTACCCCCTCCCTGACACGTGGCTCCTGCCGCAGGACGCCGACCAGAGGGACGGTCCCGAGTACCAGGAGCGGGCCAGTCGCTTCTGCTGAGGTGCGGGAACCTGTAGACTCAGCTGAGGTGCGGGAACCTGTAGACTCAGCTGAGGCGCAGGAACCTGTAGAGTCAGTTGAGGCACGGGAACCTGTTGACTCAGCTGAGGTGCGGGAACCTGTAGTCAGTTGAGGCACGGGAACCTGTAGACTCAGCTGAGGCGTGGGAACCTGTACAGCCAGCTGAGGCGCGGGAACCTGTAGACTCAGCTGAGGTGCGGGAACCTGTAGACTCAGCTGAGGTGCGGGAACCTGTAGAGTCAGTTGAGGCGTGGGAACCTGTACAGCCAGCTGAGGCGAGGGAACCTGTAGACTCAGCTGAGGTGCGGGAACCTGTAGACTCAGCTGAGGTGCGGGAACCTGTAGAGTCAGTTGAGGCGCAGGAACCTGTAGACTCAGCTGAGGCGCAGGAACCTGTAGACTCAGCTGAGGTGCGGGAACCTGTAGACTCAGCTGAGGTACGGGAACCTGTAGAGTCAGTTGAGGCGCGGGAACCTGTACAGCCAGCTGAGGCGTGGGTTCCTGTACAGCCAGCCGAGGCGTGGGAACCTGTAGACTCAGCTGAGGTGCGGGAACCTGTAGACTCAGCTGAGGCGCGGGAACCTGTAGAGTCAGTTGAGGTGCGGGAACCTGTACAGCCAGCTGAGGCGCGGGAACCTGTACAGCCAGCCGAGGCGTGGGAACCTGTAGAGCCAGCTGAGGCACGGGAACCTGTAGAGCCAGCTGAAGCGCGGGAACCTGTAGAGCCAGCTGAGGCACGGGAACCTGTAGAGCCAGCTGAGGCACGGAACCTGTAGAGCCAGCTGAAGCACGGGAACCTGTACAGCCAGCTGAGGCGCGGGAACCTGTACAGCCAGCCGAGGCACGGGAACCTGTAGACTCAGCTGAGGCGCGGGAACCTGTAGAGTCAGTTGAGGCGCGGGAACCTGTACAGCCAGCTGAGGCGCGGGAACCTGTACAGCCAGCCGAGGCGTGGGAACCTGTACAGCCAGCTGAGGCACGGGAACCTGTAGAGCCAGCTGAAGCGCGGGAACCTGTAGAGCCAGCTGAGGCACGGGAACCTGTAGAGCCAGCTGAGGCGCGGAACCTGTAGAGCCAGCTGAAGCGCAGGAACCTGTAGAGCCAGCTGAGGCGCGGGAACCTGACGAGCCAGCTGAGGCACGGAACCTGTAGAGCCAGCTGAGGCACGGAACCTGTAGAGCCAGCTGAAGCGCAGGAACCTGTAGAGCCAGCTGAGGCGCGGGAACCTGACGAGCCAGCTGAGGCATGGGAGCCTGACGAGCCGGCTGAGGCATGGAAGCCTGATGAGCCAACCAAGGCTTGAGAACCTGTCGAGCCAGCTGAGGCATGGAAGCCTGATGAGCCAGCTGAGGCATCCCCGGTAGCTTCGGCAATGGAAGCCTGACGAGCCAACCGAGGCTTGAGAACCTATCGAGCCAGCTGAGGCATGGAGGTCTGACGAGCCAGCTGAGGCATCCCTTTTTGCTTCGGCAGCTGCCCTTGGACCCGACGTCACCAGTAAAAAAGCAAAAAAAATCCCTGTTGTTTCCCTTTGGTGATGCGTACCGGGTACGCAAGGGAGAACCAAAGGGAGTGACAGATATAGGGGAGGTAATCAGGAAGGTGATGAGGTCCAGGTGAGTGTCATGAGGCGCAGGTGCGCGTAACAATGGTGGCAGGTGTGCATAATAATGAGTAAACTGACGACAACAAGCGCCAGAGAGGGGGAACGGGAGTAGACGTGACACCAGGTTACATGTCATACAAGTTCACAGGGTGTAATTGGGAAGTCATTGATTAAAACTGAAATGAAATTGACCCCCTGACTCTGACTGTTCCAGCCCTCCAAATCAGTCAGAGGGGCTACAGCCATCCAAGCCTACTAAAAAGAACACAGTGGCCCAGACAAACCCAAGGGACCCCTGCCACCAAATTCGGCAAGAGAGATTCCATTCAAGACTGCCTATGTGACAACGGTACTCTGGCTAACATCTGAGAGACATATTTGTGTCTGCTGGTTCTCTGTGGGACACAGGATGTTGAAAGTAGTATTTGGACTGAAAATACTCATACAACCTAAAGTCTTTTTCAATCTATTTGTTCAATTCAATTCATTCCCTACTTGTTTGATGAGAACTGAAATGGAATCGACTGCAGCCCCGATCAGTGGCGATATACAGATGTATCAGAGAAAAATGTATTGCCTTGCAGCAGTATACAATTTAACAACCAAATTACACTGGAATCTGAAGATCTAGGATTAACTATGTTTATGTGGTCTTCCATCCAAGCTGTGCGTTTGCCAATTCCCCTGAATATATTCAACAGCATCCACTATGGGAGTGATGATCTTTATCATACATTTCCATCTTCTGCCTCTCATCACCCGTCATTTCCCATTCTGTCATTCATACTCTGCGCTGTGCTCACAGGAAAGAGTAACGTTGTAACGTACATGTACATACAACATACAACATACTGTGTACACAACATTTGCGGATCTGTATGTCAAAAACAGATTACATCGAGCTGTGGTAGATGTCAAGGGTAGAAGCATAGATACCATTTAAAGTAGACCTGGGGGTGAAATCATTCAAATAATTTCAGTGTTTGCTTGAGGTTCCAGTTCCAGGTGAACTATTCCATTGGTTCCATTGAGCCAGGCAATTTCAATCACGCACATCTAAAGTATTTGAAAGATGTCAAATACAGTACTGAAGTAAAATAATGTAATATAAACATCCTCCATCAGCACCATACGTGCACGTCCTGTCGCGAAAAGTTACTTGATCATGTCATTAAAAATCCACTGCAAACTAGAACCTGAAAGGGTTCTTCGGCTGTCCCCATGGGATAACCTGTTGAATAACTTGTTGGGGTTCCAGGTAGAACCCTTTTAGTTCCATGTAGTACCCTTAAAGAGGGTTCTACATGGAACCAAAAAGAGTTATCTTATGGGGACAGCTGAAGAACCCTTTTGGAACCCTTTTTTCGAAGGGTGTAGAGCCAGATTTCTCAACACTTCTACCTTGGAGTAATTTTCCAGTTTTTACAACTGCACCTCAACTACAGGACTTCCACTTCCGATTCGTATTTATATCAGGTGGAGGGATCGTCAAAACGCAGAAGATATTGCTTATTTGCTTTTAATAAATGAGGCCCCAGGTATGTAGTGGCTCATTATACCCCAGGACAGCGGATGAGAAAAAGTGAATCACAGGCTGAGCTGAATTTTTAAGCCATTTTTTTAAGCTCTTAAACACAGCCTTTCGAAATAACCCCATGGTTCCAAAGGCACTTAAAGCCATCCACCTTTCTTTAACATCCCACTGTAATCGGTCAGAAAAGAAACAGTGGGGCTCTAACCTGAAGGTTGCCTTTTATGCTGTCCAGTTCCTTTGTAGTCTTGGAGAGTTGACGCAGGATGCCAGTCCGCTCTGTGAAGACCTCCTTCAGCTTCTGCTCCAGCCCCTCATAGCCTTGTCTGTCAAGGGAGAGAAGAGAGAGAGATGTCACTACTTTATGTCTGCCGCCTGAGAGAATCCCTCTTTATTGGCACCCTTGGGAGTAGGAGACAGTGTTAAAGCGGATTAAAAGTGTTGTGTCATTAGAGCAAAAGGGTAAAGAAGTACAGACACACTAATATCTACTCAATGCTCAGTCCTTGGTTTCGAGATAAAAAAAAAGCACTTCAATCACCTTTGGGAAAGTGTTTTACTCCAATGTGTCATTTGACCAGAGGTCCGCCTCTGCATTTCTATTAAGTACAAATAATCCAACTGTCAAAAAGACTGAAATATCCACAGCACCCATTTGTCAAATGCCTTTTCTATATCTTTATATACTAAACTTTTGAAATGTAAATGAGCACAATGACCTTGCCAAGAGGCAAACATTACTTTTCGTGCAAATGTGCATCAAAATTTGGTCATTACAGTCTTGTCTGAGAACTCTGAATGAATTCATTCCATATGATGCAAACCGGGAACATTCCAGAACATTAGCTAAAATTCCCATTAAGTTATAGTTATGGTTTTATCTAACATTAGGATAATAGCATCCCCAAAACACTCAAATAATGTTTTGGAAATTAAAAAAATTCCAGAAAAAAATATCTATCTATCTATATAACAGCCACCATAGAACATTCTGGGAAAGTTCTGGGAACTTTCACATAACCAATTTTGGTTTGCTGGGTATACTGATAAAAGATTCCATTCGACTTTGTCCATACCCTTTATGTACTATTTTAGGGGTTTGCGTCTCTTATCTTACTAGCTTACCTATTGATAAAACAGACATGTGGCTCTTGAAAGACAAGCATACACATCAGCCAAGTGAAGTAGAGTTAGGGGACCCAGTGGTTGGAGGAGTAGGGAATAGAGAGTGAAAGCTCAGGAGTGGCAAATAAAGAGCTGAAGAAGAAACTGACAGCTCTGGCCTTTTGGGGATACGGTTAGCCATGTGAGCTCTTCCTCTCTCTCTTCATCTCTCGCTCTCTCTCTCTCTTTCTCTCTCCCGCTCTCTCTCATCTGTGGTCATAGATAAAGACATTGCAGCTTGCCTACATCTTCCCTAGTGCCAACTGCCGATATCAAATTGAAAATCTATTTTCATTGAACGCAACACCCTCATTTACAAACAAAAATAAATGAATGAATCTTTTGGAAACTTCCGCAAGATCAAGCTGGTCAGCTAGTGGTTTTCAACGCAACCGGTCGTCAATTTTATATCGACATGCTGTGCATCATTGATTGCTTTCAACCCCCCAGAATGTAATCATTATTTGCAAATGCTGTATGTTACAAAAACATTAAATATTTCACTTTAACCACTCCCCTAATTTGACATTAATTTAAGGTGGTAAATAGACAATAAAAGCTATATCTCTACAAGTCACAAGAACATCAAGGGCCCTCTACAATCAAAACCAAGAACCAGGAAGTGTAGGGGAAAAACAACATCCTTCCAACACCACAGAAATGCCTGTAAGACAAACACCCAAATGGCATTGCTTTGTCTTACGCTAGAAGCTCCAGAGGAAAGAGTAGAGCCCCAAGTGCAAGACAATGTTACTTAACATCTGGAGAAAAACAACAACCCGCCACGCAGCTTAATGAGCTTTACTGTAAACCCCTCTGAGAGTGAATTTTGGGGACCAGGTGTGGAAAAATAAATATACTGTGTCATTTCTTTGTGCTTTTGAATGCAACACTGCTGCCCACCATATTCGGCTGAATCTGGGAGGGCTCCCCACCCGTTCGACCTGGGGCCTTGTTCCAAAAGTCTCATGCACCTCATGTCACAAATCCCATCACCGGATCAAGCACAATAACACATAAATCAGTAATAGAAAAGCAGCACCTAAGAAATAAAGAAATAACATGCTGTAATGCATCCTGCACATGAGTTGCCACCGTATGGCATCTGTGAAATCTATCGCAGGCTCACGCAACAGAGAGAGATGGGGAAATCACTCCCTGTCTGCCAGCTTATTCATTACCCAATGGAATTGGCCCATCCGTGGGAGTGAAATGAATAAGACTCGTAATTTGAGGCCCACAGAAACAGAACTAGCTATATCACATGAAGAGTCACAGATAACGGTAAAAAAAAACGTTGCGCGTGGTCCGACGTAAATTGTTAACTACTGCCAAAAATGGAGGCAGATTCATAATTATGTCATGACCTTTCCCCGGCACCAGCGTCCTGGCAACCTCGCGGTTTCACGGATCCGTTGGACGAGAGAAAAGTGTGCTAATGAGAATCGGGTTGTCTGACAAACAGTCTTATGATCAGATACGAGGCCGCTGTCCTCAGAATTCTGCTGCCAGTGATCACATAATGAAATCTTTTTTAGTTGGGCCAGTAAAACACGACCGGCTCGAAATAATGAAAAGCGCCACACGCAACAACAAAAAAATGAAGATGAGCTTTCTCCTATATGAAGAGCATCATCATTTATTGGGGGATCCTGCGTTAACTTCTTGCGGACAAACATTTCTCTAGCCTTGAAATCACAGCAAGTTTCTGAGTTATATGAGGTTGACCCTGCCACGTAAAAGAGAAGTGCTGAGCCGTGGGCCTGGAGAGGGAAAAGTGCTGAGGTCTACAATCAACAGCAAAACAACAGCTCAATAAGGGGAAGGAAGCAAGGCCGTGCCGCTTTCCCTCTCTACCTAGAGAACAGCTGCAGAAGCAGCTTGGTCTTCAGTTCAGTTGACAGGGCTGGCCTGTAACCGCTCTATCGTAGCACCGGTTAACAGCTATTGACCCGGGCCTTTTTTTAATAACGGCTAATAGCTTATGAGATCATTCAGGCTCTCTGGGCGACGCCACAGCAGTCAAAATGTGGAAATGATGTGAAGGAGGTGATGGAGTGAAGCCTTCTGCGAGTGTACATAAAAACAGTATGTAGGCCGGTCTCGCTTATACACACTGGTGTTAGTAAAATCAAGAATGTGCACGCTTGTTGCGGGCACAGTTTTCAGTTGCAATTCATACATGTGGCTATGTCCTACTAGAGGGATTAAAGGAGAACCAAAAATAAGTGTAGCTTATTTGATGGGGATACTTCCATCCAGCTACCGTGCGTTGTAGATTGTTGACAAAAAAAAAGACAATTAAGTACATCCCTTTTAATCCAACTTTGTAACACAATAAAATTTGAAGAACTACTTTTGCAAGACACTGTACTGTAGCTGGCAATGTTTCATACTAATCAATGACCTATTCACGATTCATAAATCTTTGTTTTAACATAAACAAGGTATTCATTGATATTAATGGATGTACTTGAAAGGATCCTACTCACACCAGTTGTAAGGATGTATGATAATACAAGGGATATGAATAATAAGGAATTCCCATGGTGGCCCATGTGAGGACAATCCGTAGATAGTATATAAACACAAAACTACACTGAGTGTACAAAACATTAGGAACATCTTCCTAATATTGAGTTGCACCCCCTTTTGCCCTCAGAACAGCCTCAATTTGTCAGGGCGTGGACTCTACAAGGTGTCAAAAGCGTTCCACAGGGATGCTGGCACATGTTGACTCCAATGCTTCCCACAATTGGGTCAAGTTGGCTGGATGTCCTTTGGGTGGTAGACTATTCTTGATACACATGGGAAACTGTTGAACATGAATAACCCAGCAGCATTGCAGTTCTAGACACACTCAAACCGGTGCGCCTGGCACCTACTACCATACCCCGTTCAAAGGCACTTAAATCTTTTGTTTTACCAATTCACCCTCTGAATGGCACACATACACAATCCAAGTCTCAATTGTCTGAAGCATTAGAAATACTTCTTTAAACTGTCTCCTCCCTTTCATCTACACTGATTGAAGTGGCTGATTGAAGTGGATTTAACAAGTGACATCCATAAGGGGATCATAGCTTTCACATGGCTTCACATGGTCAGTCTATGTCAGGGAAAGAGCAGGTATTCCTAATGTTTGGTAAACTCAGTCTTACTGATCATAGACTACTTTCGCATTGTTTCTTAGTAAATATATTTAGAAATGCCTTCATTATGATTTATTAAGCATTGCCCGGTAGCTGGATGGAAGTATCCCCATCAGATAACCCATATTTAAGAACGCACTTTGAAACCAATATTGTGTGGCAAATAAACTGAAGGGGAACATATTTTACGACGAACAAGCTACAAAACCAACAGCAGAAGTTATTTGTAAGTGCTAGCATTTAACCCGTCAAGTATAGAAGGAGTTTATTTGCTGTCATGCAGATTATGAGGAGACAGCGGTTTATGTAGTGCCTCCAAGTTCAGCCTGGATTAATTGTGTCATTAAGGGGGTGCAAATAAATAGTTGTAATAAGGGGGACTGCCCAAGGCTTGTCGAAAAATTCATTTATTTCTCTACCCAAGCGTGACTACCACCCAACACCTGTGACAAAATCAATCCGTCATGTTTACTGACTCTTGTCTTGTATAAACATAGCAGACAGCACGGAATATTAATTGCGTTGTCAGGCTATTTGGCACAAAATCTTCTTTAATTGTTTGGTTTGACGGACATGGTAAAACAATGGGTTCAGAAGAAGCTAATTTGGCATCAGATGTTGGTAAGACAACACCTAAGAATGGTGGACACAGCGTGACGCAGTCCAAAAGCGTAATATATCCCTGAAAAATGATAGCTTGCTCATATTTGAAAGTATATTGATCCATGGCATATTCAGTGACAGTATCCAATGCCAGCTAACCGAGTTGTTTGATATGAAATAAAATATCCAATTGAATCTCCCTCCAAGGTCTTGCATGAGATGAATGTTCTCCATTTCATATTGATTTGATTAACTTTGTGATTTATATCTGAAATTAAAGAGTGGGGGGTTCCGAGACTAAACGAGACACTAAAATGTAAATGTGCATGCTTATGAAGAAAAAAACAAATCAGCTTTTTTAATTGATGAAAATGATTTAGGAACTTTTAAAGTGGTGTGTTATTTTATGTGTGTGCGTTTTAGTAATGCGATCCGCTACCCAATTTCTTTGTCAGTGACCTACTATGAACGGGCCTGAAAACGTTTGATTAATTGATTAACGAATTGACTGATACATTTTTCACAGATACAGTCTTCAACAGTATTCTGATGATATTCCGTAATTAAAATGTTATTAGCTGTTCCAAGAAATATGTTGAAAATGTTCAACTATCTTTACCAGGTAGAAATAAGCACATTTTACTTGCATTTGTGTTAACATTGCTGACTTGTTTTTAGAGCAGAGAATGAAATATTTGACCTTTCATTGGGAATGACAAGATTGTAGTGTCAGTTCCATTGGTTGACATGCCATGGTCTGCGGCCCCCATACAACTGTGACAAGACTAAACGAAACTTGAGCTAGATGGAGTATTCTATTGAGTGAGTCCTAGATGACCTAGTTAAAAAAAAAAATCTTATTTTCCCTTCAAGAGGCCACCCAAATAAGTTCCCTGAGGTAATTCTGTGTGTCTGTGTCTGTGAGTATGTGTGTAAAATCCAGGCTGTATCACATCTGGCCGTGATTGGGAGTCCCATAGGGCGGCGCACAATTGGCCCAGCGTCGTCCGGGTTTGGCCGGAGTAGGCCGTCATTGTAAATAAGAATTTGTTCTAAACTGACTTGCCATGTAAAATAAAGGTTACATTAAAAAAAAATTAAATCCCCTGACTGAACTGACTTGGCCCGCATCTTTGATGATCAACCGGACCAAATGATCTTAGGGTGGATCTTTGGGGACCAGCACGACCCAAAAATGGCCCCTGATTATCCATGTGTAGGATAAAGATGCATTGCAGATATATGAGACCATTTTCAGTGCCACCCAACCCAAGCTGGTGCATACCAACTGATACAATGGACTTTATTGTGGAGAAGATTTACAATACGCTGAGCAAGGAAGTGAAAGCCCCATATTATCTGAAGTGAACAGGAATCTCTCGCCATATGCTTCTTCTTTCACGCAGCAAGGCCAGCTAATTCGTTCATCACTTAAATTGCCTAATATTCTACAGTGTTCAAATTTGAAGACATTGAAATAGAAATACTTAGCATAATAAATTAATAATTCAATAATTTATTGCAGGCATTTTCATGCATAAATGTATGCCAATTACTTCCCTTGATGTTAAACACTCCATCATTCTGTTATTCCCTATGTGAAGACAGTATTATTTTGGGGGTATTAATTTACATACTGTATATGAATAACACAATAGTTATAAATGGATGTAATGACATTTAAAGGACAATTCCACCCCAAAACGATCTTTTGGTATTTGTTTCATTAGTCCATTGTTGATATAGTCCCAAAATGTTTTGCATGTCAGCAATCACGTTTTCAAGATATGTAACTTTCAATATACAGAAATACAGCCAGCAATGTCTCAAGCTAGAATTTTGCTCGGACTGTCTGGGTTTGGTCTGAGTGGGGAGGGGAAAACTAAAAACTATCTGTTATTGGCAGAGAGGTTTGAAACTCTCTTTCTTATTGGTCTATTAACTATTTTACTGCCTGGTGATGGCACCAGGCAGGCCAAAACTCCATCCCACCAAAAGAGCAGCCTTTTCAAAACAGCTTTTACACTAAAATTGCATTATCATAATATTTACAATCTCACAATATTATTCCAACCTCATGGTGTGGATGGATGTGGCTGTTTCACCATTAAGGATTCCAGGTTTAAGCCTATCTTAAGGTAAACCAAATGTACTTGCTTGGAGGTGAGAGCTTGTCAGCATTCCGTCTGCTCTCCCCTCTGTCATGCCCACTCTGAATCGTTTTCACAGTAGACGTTCAACATGAAACCATCCTCCCAGCTGTGGCCACGTCTCAAAACGGCATGCTTTATTTAATAACACTTGGCCCGAGCCGTCTAGACGTGCAGCCTGCATTAAAGTGTGATCCGGCGAAGGGGGGGGAAAAAACCCTAGGAGGTATCGCTTTTTCTGGCAAATTTAATATCCAAACTGTATTTGTGCGCACCATATCACTTCTGTGCCTTTAATAAATACGCCCTAGAACACAAAGAGACAAGGAGCGCCTTGCTCCTTCCCGCCTGATTTACAGACGAGTTGTGACTCACTCTCCCTTCCTGTCATAGCATGCAGAAGCTCTCGACTGGGGCCTATTTTACAACGAGGGTGTTAAAAAGATATCCCTAGATTTGACCAAGGTTGCCAGCTCCAATTAAATCTTTGATATGGAGTGTTTTGAATGCAGCGCCCACCAACATCCAGTTCCTGTAATGGTTTGTGTTGTGAACCCCTGTGCAATTCGTGTGTTCCAATCAAGCTGAATGCCTTTACTCTTCTCTTTGAAAGGCACACCTGCCAAACATCAAAAGCTACAAAGTATCTCTCTATTGAGGCTATAGATAATACACTTCCATTGTGTGGGAGAGAGAGAGAACACCACCTTTTCAGTCAAAGAAAATGTGGGTTGCTGAAAAGGCAGTACACACCTACAAACCAGGCAGAAATGTGTAGGACGAAAAAGTCATAGTGTGAGTGACATTCAGCCCCGTTTAAAAAAAGAATTCAACATAACATCTTATATTCAGTTGAAATCCACTGATATTGTTTACTCTTATTCATTTAGAATGCTGTTACGGCCTTGTAAAACATGCGCCATGTAGAATAGACTGTGGTATGATTCTTATATACTCTTTTAAATGGTTGTATCATATCAATATCTCTCAGTGTGCCAATGTAGAAAGGAAGCAAACAACAAACAAACGCATATGGACATGCGAGGCTTGCCAGAGCAAGAGTAAATATTTGACTTTGCATGCCTTTCGAGTTAAAGCTCACATCTTTCACTCCTACTGATGGAAAAAAATGTTCCTGCTGTCGCAGAATGAAGATAAGTGTGTCCATGAACCCAGATACACAATGGAAAACGGCATAATATGAAATGCGTTATTTGAGAATGGTGGACTGAATGATGGAATGAGTCAAGTCCTAACGTGATTCACTAAACGGGTTGAATAGAGCACTATAACAGAGCATCAGTGTAATAGGCTGTAGTGGTAAGATGGGATAAAAAGGGGATGATGCGAGCAACCAAAGCTCAGACCACATGAGAATTTTTCGGTTAGTAAATAAGTAAAGACTGTATAATCGCCTTAGACACACACCACAATGAGCAGACGTGTTTGGAAGCAGCACTACATCTAGAGAAAGAAAAAAATTCCCCTCCCATGAATTCTGTTTCATTGCAGAGAGAGTGGAATAGCCAGGAAAAATACAATGCATTGTGTTCCTGTCTAATCACATGTAAGTGTGGAATAATGACCGATCAAAGATGTGTTTTGAGACCTACTACATTGCACTGGGGTTTTACAGAATCACTGATCTACAAATCACAATTCTGCGCCTCACCTTACTCAAACTGATCCCCTCAAGCACGCCGGTTATCTTTGGCAGTGGTTCTCAAACATCTCCTCGGGGACCCGCAGCCATTCCATGTATTTGATCTATTCTATATTTTCGACTTGTCAACTAATCATCAAGCCTTTGACTAGGTCAATCAGGTGAGCTAGTTCAGGGCTACAACAACACTGTGAAATGTCTGGGGGTCCCCGAGGACACGTTTGAAAAACAATGATCTATGGGAGCTTTAGTGGCTCTGTGGGTCCGATTCCCCCTTCTGACAAATAAGCGAAGGAAAAAGTGAAGTTGGCAATAGGCAAGCACATGCACCTGATTCACATCAAGGGCAATCAGTGAAGCTTCTGCCCCACTTACAAGTGTAATTCTGAGAGAGAGAGAGAGAGAGAAGAGAAGAGAGAAAAAAGAGAGAGAAAGAAAGAGAAAGAAAGAAAGAGAAAGAAAGAGAGAAAGAAAGAGAGAGAGAGAAAGAGAAAGAGAAAGAGAGAGAGAGAGAGAGAGGGGGATTTGGATTTGGAATTGGATGACGGATGTGACTTGATTACTGGTTAACTACCCTGCTGGTGCTCCATTCAGTTTTGGATGAGGAATCCTCTGGCGGTGGGATGATCAATTTAGAGTAGGCAAGACCCTGTTTGATTCCATTGTTTGGGCACAGGCAAGCTGTCAGTCGGGCCTGTCTCTGGAAGCGCTTTGAGTTTGTTTTCTGTCTCTTATTTGCTACAGTGATTTGCCACTTCACCAACTCCTCAATAAAATCCCCAATCAGGCTTTTCATTAAATTTGTTTGTGTTCTACTGGTCTACTGTGTAGAATACCATAGCAAGGTTAGATGTCTCTTCTCCACACTATCTTGTTACAGGGTTAGATGTCTCTTCTCCACACTATCTTGTTACAAGGTTAGATGTCTCTTCTCCACACTATCTTGTTACAAGGTTAGATGTCTCTTCTCCACACAACTTGTTACAGGGTTAGATGTCTCTTCTCCACACTATCTTGTTACAAGGTTAGATGTCTCTTCTCCACACTATCTTGTTACAGGGTTAGATGTCTCTTCTCCACACTATCTTGTTACAAGGTTAGATGTTTCTTCTCCACACTATCTTGTTACAGGGTTAGATGTCTCTTCTCCACACTATCTTGTTACAAGGTTAGATGTCTCTTCTCCACACTATCTTGTTACAGGGTTAGATGTCTCTTCTCCACACTATCTTGTTACAAGGTTAGATGTCTCTTCTCCACACTATCTTGTTACAAGGTTAGATGTCTCTTCTCCACACTATCTTGTTACAAGGTTAGATGTCTCTTCTCCACACTATCTTGGCAGAGTTGCAAAGTCAAGCATGCAATATGGGGCTTTCCACAAATCTCAGCTTAACTAAGAGGAAATGCTCAGGATGATTGACACACTGAAATGAAACTCTTGACAGGTTTGAAATTGACATTCATACATCAACAAAAAATGTGAAATATGAAAATCAGGGAGTAGTGAGCTGCGACGAGACACTATACATTACTGTTATGAAGAGAATGAGGTTATATTACATTGATATGTGATAAAAATTGCTGTTCAGCAGTGACCCAACCCCTCAAACAAACCACATCTTTAATACCTGCCCTACTCATGTTTTTCTTACAACTTCAAATATTCCAAGAGATTGCTATTTTACATGCTCAGAATACAGCATATTCTGCCACCAGTTTTTAAGCAGCTGTGTGACTGTTGTGTAGTTTCTCTTTTACATTGCATGGAATGTGACCTAACAGGAATTAAAGCCAAAAACAACAATAGATACAGTACCAGTCAAAAGTCTGGCCACACCAATTAATTCAAGGGTTTTTCTTTATTTTTACTATTTTCTACATTGTAGAATAACAGTGAAGACATCAAAGCTAAATTCAGCAAAAAAATAAACTCACTGTCAACTGCCTTTATTTTCAGCAAACTTAACGTGTAAATATTTGTATGAACATAACAAGATTCAACAACTGAGACATAAACTGAACAAGTTCCACAGACATGTGACTAACAGAAATTGAATAATGTGTCCCTGAACAAAGCGGGGGTCAAAATCAAAAGTAACAGTCAGTATCTGGTGTGGCCACCAGCTGCATTAAGTACTGCAGTGCATCTCCTCCTCATGGACTGCACCAGATTTGCCAGTTCTTGCTGTGAGATGTTACCACACTCTTCCACCAAGGCACCTGCAAGTTCCCGGATATTTCTGGGGGGAATGGCCCTAGCCCTCACCCTCCGATCCAACAGGTCCAAGACGTACACAATGGGATTGAGATCTGGGCTCTTTGCTGGCCATGGAAGAACACTGACATTCCTGTCTTGCAGGAAATCACGCGAACGAGCAGTATGGCTGGTGGCATTGTCATGCTGGAGGGTCATGTCAGGATGAGCCTGCAGGAAGGGTACCACATGAGGGAAGAGGATGTCTTCCCTGTAACGTACAGCATTGAGATTGCCTGCAATGACAAGCTCAGTCCGATGATGCTGTGACACACCGCCCCAGACCATGACGGACCTTCCACCTCCAAAACGATCCCGCTCCAGAGTACAGGCCTCGGTGTAACGCTCATTCCTTTGACGATTAATGCGAATCTGACCATCACCCCGGTGAGACAAAACCGTGACTCGTCAGTGAAGAGCACTTTTTGCCAGTCCTGTCTGGTCCAGTGACGGTGGTTTGTGCCCATAGGCGACGTTGTTGCCAGTGATGTCTGGTGAGGACCTGCCTTACAACAGGCCTACAAGCCCTCAGTAGAGCCTCTCTCAGCCTATTGCGCACAGTCTGAGCACTGATGGAGGGATTGTGCGTTCCTGGTGTAACTCGGGCAGTTGTTGTTGCCATCCTGTACCTGTCACGCAGGTGTGATGTTCGGATGTACCGATCCTGTGCAAGTGTTGTTACACATGGTATGCCACTGCGAGGACGATCAGCTGTCTGCCCTGTCTCCCTGTAGTGCTGTCTTAGGCGTCTCACAGTACGGATATGGCAATTTATTGCCCTGGCCACATCTGCAGTCCTCATGCCTCCTTGCAGCATGCCTAAGGCACGTTCACGCAGATGAGCAGGGACCCTGGGCATCTTTCTTTTGGTGTTTTTCAGAGTCAGTAGAAATGCCTCTTTAGTGTCCTAAGTTTTCATAACTGTGACCTTAATTGCCCACCGTCTGTAAGCTGTTTTTGTCTTAACGACTGTTCCATAGATGCATGTTCATTAATTGTTTATGGTTCATTGAACAAGCATGGGAAACAGTGTTTAAACTGTTTACAGGGTCCTGAAAAAGGGATGTTTCTTTTTTTGCTGAGTTTATGAAATAACATAAGGAATCATGTAGTAATCAAAATGTATGTCATATTTTAAATTCTTGAAAGTAGCCACCCTTTGACTTGATGACAGCTTTGCACACTCTTGACATTCTCTCAACCAGCTTCACCTGGAATGTTTTTCCAACAGTCTTGAAGGAGTTCCCACATATGTTGAGCACTTGTTGGCTGCTTTTCCTTCACTCTGCGGTCCAACTCATCCCAAACCATCGAAATTGGGTTTAGGTTGGGTGACTATGGAGGCCAGGTCATCTGACGCAGCACTCCATCACTGACCTTCTTGGTCAAATAGCCCTTACACAGCCTGGAGGTGTGTTGGGTCATAGTCCTGTTGAAAAACAATGATAGTCCCACTAAGCGCAAACCAGATGGGATGGCGTATCGCTGCAGAATGCTGTGTTAACCATGCTGGTTAAGTGTGTCTTGAATTCTAAATAAATCACTGACAATGTCACCAGCAAAGCACCCCCACACCATCACACCTCCTTTACCATGCTTCACGGGGGGAACCACACATGCGGAATTCATCTGTTCACCTACTCTGCTTCTCACAAAGACACAGCGGTTGGAACCAAAAATATCAAATTTGGACTCATCAGACCAGAGGACAGATTTCCACCAGTCTAATGTCCATTGCTCGTGTTCCTTGGCCCAAGCAAGTCTCTTCTTATTATTGGTGTCCTTTAGTAGTGGTTTCTTTGCAGTAATTCTACCATATAGGCCTGATTCACTTAGTCTCCTCTGAACAGTTGATGTTGAGATATGTCTGTTACTTGAACTCTGTGAAACATCTCTTTGGACTGCAATTTCTGAGGCTGGTAACCCTGATGAACTTATCCTCTGCAGCAGAGGTAACTCTGGGTCTTCTTTTCCTGTGGCGGTCCTCATGGGAGCCAGTTTCATCAAAGTGCTTGATGGCTTTTGCGAATGCACTAAAAGAAACTTTCAAAGTTCTTCACATTATCCGCATTGACTGACCTTCATGTCTTAAAGTTATGATGGACTGTCGTTTCCCTTTGCTTATTTGAGCTGTTCTTGCCATAATATGGACTTGGTCTTTTACCAAATAGGGCTATCTTCTGTATACCACCCCTACCTTGTCACAACACAACTGATTGGCTCAAACGCATTAAGAAGGAAATAAATCCCACAAATTAACTTTTAACAAGGCACACCTGTTAATTGAAACGCATTCCAGGTGACTACCTCATGAAGCTGGTTGAGAGAATGCCAAGAGTGTGCAAAGCTGTCATCAAGGCAAAGGGTGGCTACTTTGAATAATATCAAATATAAAATATATTTTGATTTGTTTAAAACTTTTCTGGTTACTACATGATTGCATATGTGTTTTTTCATAGTTCTGATGTCTTCACAACTGTTTTACAATGTAGAAAATAGTACAAATAAAGAAAAACCCTGCAATGAGTAGGTGTGTCCAAAATTTTGACTGGTCTTGTCCATTGATTAGTCTGGTCTGAGAATTTCGAGTTGAATACAGATGTTTTGGGCATCGATGTCAATTTCTGTCAGATAACTGTTTTTTTCTGTCATATATTGACATTTTCTTCAGGATTACGTCAATCCTAACCTCCAAAATCCTTTACTTCTCCCTAACCCCATCCTTTACCTCAACAACCACAAAGTTGAATTCATTATCATAAACCTTACAATGATGGAAATAAGATGAAATTGCAGGGTTTGATAAAATTGTCAAATATGGCATACTCAGTGCTTTCAAAACGTCAATATGAGACGTTGGTCTGTCCAAATACTTCACATTTATCTGACCTTCGCCCAAAATGTCTGAATGTAATGAAAAAGGTATCACACCAAAAAGCTATTTTATTTTTTCCCTCTATAGCCCATCAAAATCAGTTCAGCCTGGAACATTAAACAAACCAAAATTCAAAGATTCACAACATTCTTGTTAAATAATTCCAATTGCTTAATTTTGAACGGCATAGAACCTCTGACTACACTAGCACAGACCGTACCATGTCTAGACATGCAGTCTGACCGTACCATGTCTAGACATGCAGTCTGACATACATTTGATTCATTTATTGGCTGATGCGTTGCTTTTTGTTTCACAACATGGATTCCTTGTTAACATGAATCCAAACAGGTAACAGTGTAACAACACAGTCATTTTATTCTAAAATCTAGTTAATGGATTTAATAAGAACCTGGACAATAGGAAAAAGTCACATCCTATCTGCATGACATTTTTATAACAAAAGACACAAACATACTCTTCCAGCGCCGCAAAACATCAAGCCCCAGGCGTGTTTTGATTTTACACCACGCTGTAAACATCCTTAATTAAATAGATGAAGGAATCCATACACCCATAGAGTGGAAGTGCCCATTATGTTTTCAAAGTAAAGGAAAGAAATAACCCCTCAATTGAATTACAGTTCTACAAACTCCTTGCATCCTGAGAATCAACATTTATAAACAGTGGTATGCCAAGTGTAGAATTGCAAAAGCTTTCGATCTTGCTGAGAAACCTGGTTTTGATGTCTCTCATGTATAGCTGGTGTATTATCACAATAAAGAGAACCAACCATCTGGGAAGTTTACATTAGAGGAGATGTTTGCATTTGAGTGACTCACATTTTTTGTTTACTTTTGCTGTATGGGATTCATCTTGCCTTGGTGAGTCCTCCTTCTGGTGCAGCAGCAATGCAGCAGCAATGCAGCACCCACATTTTATTTACGCCAGATAGATACCAATAACAAGAGTCTTTGTTTCATTTCAAAGAGCATCGAAACATTCAGAATCAATCCAAATTAATTACACTCGGGCACCTGCATTGACAACTGCATGGGGTCCTGGCTGACGAGAGAGATGACAACGGGCAGCAATCTGACAGAAGCATCCAAGTCAAAAGAATGACCTCTCGATTTAGCTGTGCGAAGCAGGCTAAAATGTAGCTGTAGGTTGCTCCACACTCCCTCACAAAGCAATTTTCCAAGGACCAAATCCACATGCGCCCAGTCAAGCGTTCATGAAAACTGGCTAATGCGTTGTTACCTTGCGCCAACCTGGGCTAACCTGTTTTTGATAATGGCAAAATTAATTGGATTTCCACATCGAGTTAAAGAAAGGCATTACCATTGGGGGAGTAGGGTATTGACAGGGCTCAACATTGATGTTTGTTCTCTTGTCCGGGACAAGTAAAAAAAAATGTTTTGGGCCAAACAGAATATATATTTACTTTGATCAGAATTGGATCAGTGTCCTCTGGATGCAGAGTTTTGTGCACTGTTCTCCCAATTTATGCAGAGCGCATCGGAGTAGAATTGTATTGCATTAACAGGCACGGGAGGTCCTTTTCAATTACCTTCTGAGATCAAAGTGCAGAGCCATGTGAAGCCTTGTGTGCACATTTGCTGATATTCCTTGCTAGTTTGTGAATTGTTTGCCCAATTAAAGCACATTTTTGGTCAGCAAAAAGGGTTCGTACGGTCATGAAAATCCTGGAAAACTCATGTGTGAATCACATGCTTGTGTGCCAGTGCGTGTGGGCCTGAGGAGCGAGAGAGACATTGCAGCAGGAGGTAGCCTATAATAATGATAGACAACAGACAATTAGATTTCAAAACATACTGTGTTGCCTGGTTAGTTATCTCGGTAGTTAACTTTTAAGCTATTAGCATATACACTGAATACAAATATAAATGCAACACGTAACAATTTCAAAGATTTTACTGAGTTACAGTTCATATAAGGAAATCAGTAAATTGAAATAAATTCATTAGGCCCTAATTTATGGACTGTTGGTCACAGATACTTTCAAAATGTTAGGGGTGCGGATCAGAAAACCAGTCAGTATCTGGTGTGACTACCATTTGCTCAGTGCTTAATTTGTAAATTGGGAGGTGCCTGAACAAAAAGTGAGCGCGAGAGTGGAGTGACCTGGGGAGTTCTGAGGTACCGGAACGCATGAGGGGGGGGGGGGGGGGGGGGGGGGAAATCACCTTTATAATAAAGCATTACATGCATATCATCACATTTACGTAGTGGCATTAAGCAGTAGAGTAGAGGCACTTATAGGAGTTGCACACGTGGGGAAGCATTTTAGTAGCCTATGGTCTGGCAAAATTTTGGCCATTTCATGCAATTCTACATCATTTTAAATTAAAAAAAATTAAAACCGCACACATGATCGAAATGGCAGTCTACTTTGACACTGAGAATCTGAGATCAATAAAAACGGCCTTGTCTTGAGTCCATCAATGACCTAGGTCTAGATGTGTGGAAAAACGTATTGTAGGCTACAATATGAGGAGGAAATTATAGTCCTAAAAATGCTTTCCAGTTGCACTAACTCACCCAATGATGCGCAGCTCACTCGCTGGTGATGGCCAATGCGCTTGTGCCAAAAGCCTATCTCTCTCTCTCTCTCTCTTTTATAAAACAATATTTGGAAGTTGATCAAATATTTTGGTAGTCTACAGCCTAGTCTTCTCTTTTCAGCAGGAGCCATTTGCTTTCCAACCTGTGTTTTCCCTTGATTGCATTTTAAATATTGCGAAAGGCCTGTTTTGTCTGCAGCTCTTTTTTCACTGACAGATTTGCCACGCGTTCCCGACTGTAGGCTATTCCTTGTTATTAGGTTACAATCCACAGCTCTGTCATTAAATTATAAGCCTTCTCATGGCATAGTAGGCTATTCTGAATTATTTAATTTATTTCTGAACAGACAACAGTAATTCTCTAACTTTGGCAAATGTATTTCCATTTATCAGGGGTGCTGCAGTTCCTTCAGAACCCTTGGCGCGGCTATGATTCTACAAGTACATAAATGATGAAGCGCAACGCTGGAGAGATGAGAGTTGCAGGCTCATGTCTATCAGAGCAGAGAGGGGTCATAGGAAGTGAACCTCATTCTAATTATGTGAGACATACTGGCACAATTGTCACACAGCCACTTGTTGGTCTCAAACATAGGTTACAATGTTGCGCAAACCATAAACTTGGGCCGGCCCAACCCAAATCAACTCTTAGAATATTAGGCCCTGAGCTGAAAATCTACTTTTCACTTGACATTTTTTTGTGGGGAAAGGAAAATTAACTAAGAGGCAACTCGAATGAACTTCGATCGCTTTTATTATACATTAAATTTTATGCCAGGAGAGGTAGCGGATCCGACCAAATAGGTTCCGGAACAAAACAGTCCAAAACAGAGAGGTGCGGGATCCTGTTCCGGCAGGAACACTGGCCTCATGCAGCGTGACATATCTCCTTCGCGTAGAGTTAATCAGGCTGTTGATTGTGGCCTGTGGAATGTTGAACGGCACGACAATGGGCCTCAGGATCGCGTCACGGTATCTCTATGTATTCAAACTGCCATCGATAAAATGCAATTGTGTTCGTTGTCCGTAGCTTATGCCTGCCCATAACATAACCCCAGCGCCACCATGGGACACTCTGTTCACAACGTTGACATCAGCAAACCGCTCGCCCACATGACGCTACACATGCTGTCTGCCATCTGCCTGGTACAGTTGAGCATTTTCCCACTGAAGGCGTTTATGATGCCTGCAATCAAGTCAAGACCCTGGTGAGGACGACGAGCACGCAGATGAGCTTCCATGAGACGGTTTCTGATAGTCTGTGCAGAAATGATTTTGTTGTGCAAACAGTTCCATCAGCTGTCCGGGTAGCTGGTCTTAGACAATCCCACAGGTGAAGAAGCTGGGTGTGGAGGTCCTGGGCTGGCATGGTTAAAACTTGGTCTGCGGTTGTGAGGCCGGTTGGACGTACTGCCAAATTCTACTGAACGTTCAGTTCTCTGTCAACAGCTCTGGTGGACGTTCCTCCAGTCAGCATGCCAATTGCACACTCTCTCAAAACTTGAGACATCTGTGGATTTGTGTTGTGTGACAAAACTGCACATTTTAGAGTGGCCTTTTATCGTCCCCAGCACAAGGTGCATCTGTGTAATGATCATGCTGTTTAATCAGCTTTGTGATATGCCACACCTGTCAGGTGGAGGTGAGAAATAAATCTGACACTGTGGGAGAGTTGGGATTCCCCTCTATTCATCATTGACCATGTCATTCTGATATTTAAAATATTCTTAGAATAGCAAATAACTCACATGCTGTCAATAGATCTCCCGGAAACATCAACATTTTTAGCCATTCGAGGTTATGGATATTTTTAACTAGGCAAGCCAGTTAAGAACAAATACTTATTTACAATGACGGCTTACCAAAAGCGAAAAAGCCTCCTTCGGGGACAGGGGCTGGGATTAAAAATAAAAGTAAAAATAAATCAAATAAAAATATAGGACAAAATACACATCACGACAAGAGAGACAACACTACATAAAGAGAGACCTAAGACAACAACATAACATGGCAGCAACACATGACAACACAGCATGGTAGCAACACAACGTGACAACAACATTGTAGCAACACAACATGGCAGCATGGTAACATGGTACAAGCATTATTGGGCACAGACAACAGCACAAAGAGCAAGAAGATAGAGACAACAATACATCACGCAAAGCAGCCACAACTGTCAGTAAGAGTGTCCATGATCGAGTCTTTGAATTAAGAAATTGAGATAAAACTGTCCAGTTTGAGTGTCTGTTGCAACTCATTCCAGTCGCTATCTGCAGCGAACTGAAAAGAGGAGCGACCCAGGGATGTGTGTACTTTGGGGACTTTTAACAGAATGTGACTGGCAGAACGTGTGTTGTATGTGGAGGATGAGAGCCGCAGTAGATATCTCAGATAGGGAGGAGTGAGGCCTAAGAGGGTTTTATAAATAAGCATCAACCAGTGGGTCTTGCGACGGGTATACAGAGATGACCAGTTTACAGAGGAGTATAGAGTGCAGTGATGTGTCCTATAAGGAGCATTGGTGGCAAATCTGATGGCAGAATGGAAAGAACATCTATCCGCTTGAGAGCACCCATACCCGCTGATCTATAAATTACGTCTCTGTAATCTAGCATGGGTAGGATGGTCATCTGAATCAGGGTTAGTTTGGCAGCTGGGGTGAAAGAGGAGCGATTACGATAGAGGAAACCAAGTCTAGATTTAACTTTAGCCTGCAGCTTTGATACGTGCTGAGAGAAGGACAGTGTACGGTCTAGCCATACTCCCAAGTACTTGTATGAGATTACAACAGACAAGTTGTAATCGTTAATGTAAACAGTAAAAATTACAGGACCCTAATTCGACCCCTGCAGGACACCTTTCGTGCACATTTCCAGATATCATCAACAGTAATACAATCAATGCACGGCAGAGGACAGGGAGAGCTCTCCAGTGTCGATTTCTGACATTTGAATGTGCATTAGATGGCAACAAGATCATATTAAACAGTAATTTCATCAGGTAACATGAATACAAAGCTGGCGAGAGGTGGTTAGAATAGGATGGGAGGCCAAAAGTCCGTGTAACTAATAGAGATTCAGAGTCCCAAGTGTGGGAACAAACAGTCTGTCCCACAGTTGGGTAAACAAGAAAGTTCATAGTCAACAAAGCATTCAGGAATCATGACGCAAATAGCAATATAGCAAAATGCACAAGAAAAAAATATAGAACGACTTGGGGCTAGCCACTGTAAGTTCAGAGTCACTCACCACTCGCCAACAGTGCCTGTGTGCTGGAGGTGAGCGAAAGCTCGGGAGAGAGGGGGGAGTGTGATGGGGGTACCTGTACCAGACAGGGGGAGACAACCAGGGCAGACGGTGAACAGATCGCCAGGTGGAATCCAAGCAGCAGCGCAGCAAGCAAAGGGAGTAGGTGTCACACCCACTTGGGAGAAGCTTTTTTCTGGAGACAGATTTTTTTGTAGAAAATGTCAGTAGATGGTCTCTGAACAGCAGGAGGGCTTCAGGGCCTCTGGATTTGGATTTGGGCCTGCCATTTGTTGGGCTCAAAGGCTTCGACACCTCTCACTTCACACGTCAGTGCTAATTAAAGTTGAATCTGGTCTGTCTGGTCTGTCTCAGTTCCAGGTTGGATGGTAGCTTAGTAGTATTAATCCTTCCAGGCAATTTTGTCCAAAATTAGGTTGTAGGTTTGGAGTTTTTATCTGGAGTGAAGGTTATGCTGTGTAGGGTAACATCCTGCATATGTCCCTGCCAAAAAATCCAAGTTTCTCTAACTCCAAATCTATCTTTTTGTAAAAAACATGCTGAAAAATGTGAGAGCTCACATGCAGCTGTCTCTCTCTCTCCCTCTCCCTCTCAAACATGTCTTAGTTAGTTACCTTCCTTTGAAGTAGCCTAACTTAGACATTTGATCCCTGATTATTAAAATTTGATGAAGACATAAAAAGTATTTGGTTGTAATTGTAATGTTGCCATATTTTATAGGCTACTAAGGGTGACCAACCATCTGTCAAGAGAGCCTTAAAGTGGTTCCTTGCATCATACAATGATACAGACCATATTTTGTGACTTGAGCTTTCGGACAAGTAAAAAAATCAGTCCTACTTGTCCAAAGGACAAGTGGCTTAAAAAGTTAATGTCAAACCCTGATTAGGCATTAGTGTAGATTTACTGTTGAGTAATTAAGTCTTACATGAACTAAATTGCCTAAGCTATCTCATCAAACTCAAGCTTATTTACACGATTAACACTTGAATATTATATTATATTTTATTTGTATTTAACCTTTATTTTATCAGGGAGTCATACTGAGACCAAGGTCTCTTTTACAGATGAGCCCAGAATTACATAAATTACAGAAAATACACACATCAAAATATAAATACAAAAAATGCAAGCAGAAAGGAAAACACGGTCATAAAAAAAAAACACATTCATCAGTAATAAGGTCCTCAATCAGCTTTCTGAATTACCCTAGAGGGACCAAAACATCAAATTTAAGAACATTTTGAGGATTTTTCCACAAATAAGGTGTAAGAAAACTAAAAGCTGATTTAACTAACTGATTTGAGACCAAAGCAATTTCCAGAGTTAGCCATCCCTGTGACCGGGTGTGGTAATTTGTATCTATAAAGTTTAGTAATGATGTTAGGTACAGTGGGATTTTTAGTAAAATGTCTTTATAAATGAAAACATAGCAATGTATAAACCTATGTGATATCCAAGAGGGCACACCAACTTCCTGGTAGGGAATGGAATGATGTGTACTAAAATTGTCAGCTTTTGGCAGGTCAATGAAGAGGGCAGCACAATGTTGCCTTTTATCCCTACGGTTAACCACATCATTTATAACTAGGGATGCAGCAGAGATAGTGCTATGACCTGGTCTAAAACCCGACTGATGTACATTTAGAAAACATTTCAAAGATAACAAAGATCTTAGCTGAGAATTAACCAAGGATTCAAATATTTTAGCGAGGCAAGACATTTTAAAAATAGGCCGATAAATATTTAGGTCACAATGGTCACCACCTTTGTGAAGGGGGATTACATGGGCCGCCTTCCAAACTTTGGGGAGAGTACCAGATATAATAGTCAGTCAAATAAAAAGCTGAGATGATTAATGATAATTAAAAGCATAACTTATCCCATTCTTCTCAGTTATGATATCGGAGTCAGACAGAACTTTCTTAGGCAGGAGAGATATATTAATTTGTACAATTCAGTGCATTTACTGTTTTCAAAATGTATGAGGATCACCAGCAGAGTAAGCGATAGAGCTTAAAAAGTAGTTTGATTTAGCTTTCTTAATCGACATAGATCTCTGTACTTTGCTCCGTCCATCTTTCTCTCGATCCTGACTAGTCTCCCAGTCCCTGCCACTAAAAAACACCCCCACAGCATGATGCTGCCACCACCATACTTCACCGTAGGGATGGTGCCAGGTTTCTTATTTGTAATACATTTACTAAAATGTCTAAAAACCTGTATTCGATTTGTAATTAGGGGGTATTGTGTTTAGATTGAAGAGGAAAAAAATGTATGTAATCCTTTTTAGAACAAGGCTGTAGCGTAACAAAATGTGGAAAAGGGAAGGGGTCTGAATACTTTCCCGGATGCACTGTACACTTACATTGATAACCAATCCAAATTCAAATCCCCTAAAATGACCAACTCCGAGGACAGAAAAGGTGTTAATCCCTCAGATATAGCACCAAAAGCATCCATCATGGCTGCAGGGGGGGGGCGGTAAATCCCAGCAACAAATAAATGTGTATTCTGGTTTATGGACACATCTACAGTACAACCAGGAGCTAAAATGTATTGGGAACAGAAATATTTAAAGATTGGGACGCCATGAAAATAGATTTGACATACACTACCGTTCAAAAGTTTGGGGTCACTTAGAAATGTTCTTCTTTTTGAAAGAAAAGCTAATTTTTTGTCTATTAAAATAACATCAAATTGATCAGAAATACAGTGCAGACATTGTTAATGTTGTAAATGACTATTGTAGCTGGAAACGGCAGATTTTTTATGGAATATCTACATAGGCGTACAGAGGCCCATTATCAGCAACCATCACTCCTGTGTTCCAATGGCACGTTGCGTTAGCTAATCCAAGTTTATCATTTTAAAAGGCTAATTGATCATTAGAAAACCATTTTGTAATTATGTTAGCACAGCTGAAATCTGTTGTTCTGATTAAATAAGCAGTAAAACTGGCCTTCTTTAGACTAGTTGAGTATCTGGAGCATCAGCATTTGTGGGATCGATTACAGGCTAAAAATGGCCAGAAACAAATACATTTCTTCTGAAACTCGTCAGTCTATTCTTGTTCTGAGAAATGAAGGATATTCCATGTGAGAAATTGTCAAGAAACTGAAGATCTCGTACAACGCTGTGTACTACTCCCTTCACAGAACAGCGCAAACTGGCACTAACCAGAATAGAAAGAGGAGTGGGAGGCCCCAGTGCACAACTGAGCAAGAGGACAAGTACATTAGAGTGTCTAGTTTGAGAAACAGATCCCTCACAAGTCCTCAACTGGCAGCTTCATTAAATAGTACCCGCAAAACACCAGTCTCAATGTCAACAGTGAAGAGGTGACTCCGGGATGCTGACCTTCTAGGCAGAGCTCCTCTGTCCAGTGTCTGTGTTCTTTTGCCCATCTTAATCTTTCCTTTTTATTGGCCAGTCTGAAATATGTTTTTTTCTTTGCAACTCTGCCTAGAAGGCCAGCATCCCGGAGTCGCCTCTTCACTGTTGACGTTGAGACTGGTTTGCAAAAGGGTTTTCTAATGATCAATTAGCCTTTTAAAATGATAAACTTGGATTAGCTAACAGAACATGCCATTGGAACACAGGAGTGATGGCTGCTGATAATGGGCCTCTGTACACCTATGTAAATATCCATTAAAAATCTGTGGTTTCCAATAGTCACTTACAACATTAACAATGTCTACACAGTATCGTACACAGTATTTCTGATCAATTTGATGTCATTTTAATGGACAAAAAATGTGCTGTACTTTCAAAAAACCCAAACTTTTGAATGGTAGTGTATATGGCCACTCCTCCCCCTTTCTGTAATCTGTCACATCTAAATATATAATAATAATTTACATCCATGTCTTTATCACAGAACCATTAACCATGTTTCCGAGAGAACCAGAATGTCAGGACATGAGTCCTGTATCCAAATGTCAATTGTGTCCCCAAAAAAATGTTTTCAAGTCAGAGGGAGTATTAAGCTCATTTCTATGTGAACTAACAGGCATATTAAACTATTATTACTAAAATTAGGCGCTCTCTTTGTTTTGAGTTATGTCATTATCGGATCTTATGAGATTGTAAAACGTACAAATGTTGCCACAAGATTTTTACAAGTATGATTATAAAAAATGATCTAAACTCTTCATTGCAACCTGACCTGGAGTGTGCTCACAAAAGATTATAAGAAAACAACATCAAACCACCATCAAGTGTTTAGTCAGTGTACAGTGAGCAGGAAAGCTGTGTAGCGAATGCCAAGACTAGCTACTAAAACATGTAATGCACTCAATGAAGGTGACTCAAATCCGCTCTTTTCAAGTGTATCACCACCTAACGCTATTAGTATACGTGCTAATTGACTTGATCGTTGTTGATCTGAAATAATCTGAACACATGTTTGGATAGAGAAAAAATGGAAGAGATGTGGATGAGTACTTGTTGCTGAACCTACTTCTGGACCCAGCCCCTAATTTCTGAAGAACATTGAAGATACATCTAAAACACAGAGACACCTCATTGAGGAGAACCGAATGAGTGCAGATCCTCCAAAGGATTGGGATGAGAGGGCTAATGTTGTCTCATGAGAGCTTCATAGTTTACAGGAGGGGTTCCCAAACATTTTTGGCCCGCAACCCCATTTTAATTCGAATTTATTTTCGTGACCCCACCATGTAACCTACCTTCTACCTACCTACCTTCTACCTAGCTACCTTCTCCTCCCTCCTGAATCCTCCTCCCCCCCCCCCCCCCCCTCCCTCTCTGCGGATGACTTCGTCAACCATTTTGAAAAGAAGGTTGACGATATCCGATCCTCGTTTGCTAAGTCAAACGACACCGCTGGTCCTGCTCACACTGCCCTACCCTGTGCTTTGACCTCTTTCTCCCCTCTCTCTCCAGATGAAATCTCGCGTCTTGTGACGGCCGGCCGCCCAACAACCTGCCCACTTGACCCTACCCCCTCCTCTCTTCTCCAGACCATTTCCGGAGACCTTCTCCCCTACCTCACCTCGCTCATCAACTCATCCTTGACCGCTGGCTACGTCCCTTCCGTCTTCAAGAGAGTGAGAGTTGCACCCCTTCTGAAAAAACCTACACTCGATCCCTCCCATGTCAACAACTACAGACCAGTATCCCTTCTTTCTTTTCTCTCCAAAACTCTTGAACGTGCCGTCCTTGGCCAGCTCTCCTGCTATCTCTCTCAGAATGACCTTCTTGATCCTAATCAGTCAGGTTTCAAGACTGGGCATTCAACTGAGACTGCTCTTCTCTGTGTCACGGAGGCTCTCCGCACTGCTAAAGCTAACTCTCTCTCCTCTGCTCTCATCCTTCTAGACCTATCTGCTGCCTTTGATACTGTGAACCATCAGATCCTCCTCTCCACCCTCTCCGAGTTGGGCATCTCCGGCGCGGCCCACGCTTGGATTGCGTCCTACCTGACAGGTCGCTCCTACCAGGTGGCGTGGCGAGAATCTGTCTCAGCACCACGCGCTCTCACCACTGGTGTCCCCCAGGGCTCTGTTCTAGGCCCTCTCCTATTCTCGCTATACACCAAGTCACTTGGCTCTGTCATATCCTCACATGGTCTCTCTTATCATTGCTATGCAGACGACACACAATTAATCTTCTCCTTTCCACCTTCTGATAACCAGGCAGGGAATCGCATCTCTGCATGTCTGGCAGACATATCAGTGTGGATGACGGATCCCCACCTCAAGCTGAACCTCGGCAAGACGGAGCTGCTCTTCCTCCCGGGGAAGGACTGCCCGTTCCATGATCTCGCCATCACGGTTGACAACTCCCTTGTGTCCTCCTCCCAGAGTGCTAAGAACCTTGGCGTGATCCTGGACAACACCCTGTCGTTCTCCACTAACATCAAGGCGGTGACCCGATCCTGTAGGTTCATGCTCTACAACATTCGCAGAGTACGACCCTGCCTCACACAGGAAGCGACGCAGGTCCTAATCCAGGCACTTGTCATCTCCCGTCTGGATTACTGCAACTCGCTGTTGGCTGGGCTCCCTGCCTGTGCCATTAAACCCCTACAACTCATCCAGAACGCCGCAGCCCATCTGGTGTTCAACCTTCCCAAGTTCTCTCACGTCACCCCGCTCCTCCGCTCTCTCCACTGGCTTCCAGTTGAAGCTCGCATCCGCTACAAGACCATGGTGCTTGCCTACGGAGCTGTGAGGGGAACGGCACCTCCATACCTTCAGGCTCTGATCAGGCCCTACACCCAAACAAGGGCACTGCGTTCATCCACCTCTGGCCTGCTGGCCCCCCTACCTCTGAGGAAGCACAGTTCCTGCTCAGCCCAGTCCAAACTGTTCGCTGCTCTGGCACCCCAATGGTGGAACAAGCTCCCTCACGACGCCAGGACAGCGGAGTCAATCACCACCTTCCGGAGACACCTGAAACCCCACCTCTTTAAGGAATACCTGGGATAGGATAAAGTAATCCTTCTAACCCCCCCCCCTTAAAAGATTTAGATGCACTATTGTAAAGTGGTTGTTCCACTGGATATCATAAGGTGAATGCACCAATTTGTAAGTCGCTCTGGATAAGAGCGTCTGCTAAATGACTTAAATGTAAAATGTAAATGTAAATGTAAAAAAAAAGTGATGTAATCAACGGCCAATGTTTACATTTTTAATTATGACTATGAAAGTCTATCACAAATCAGTCTAACAGTACTTTTGACAATATTTCAGTCTGAAAGAAGTATGGTTTGAAGTGACTGAAATGCATCAGAAAGCTATTGGGAAGTTCAGAAGATCATCAGGCAATAATTTTGTATGATCTTCTGTGTAGAAAGTAACTAACAATGCCCCCCCCCCCCCCCCCAGTCTGATTGCCGAAGTCGATGCCCCTCCTTGTTCGGGTGGTGCTCGGCGGTCGACGTCACCGGTCTTCTAGCCATCATTGATCCATTTTTCATTTTCCATTGGTTTTGTCTTGTCTTCCTACACACCTGGTTTCAATCCCATTAATTACATGCTGTGTATTTAACCCTCTGTTTCCCCTCATGTCCTTGTCGGAGATTGTTTGTGGTTATGTGTTCGTGATTTTGTATAGGTGTGTGACGGGTATGTTTACCCATGTTTATTTTTATGTACGTTGGGCTTTTTTGGAGTTTGTTTTATAATAATAATTAAACTACTCCAGTTCCACCAAGTTGGTTTCTCCTGCGCCTGACTTCCCTGTCACCTACACACACGACAATGACAGCCTGGTCTTGTCCACTCTATTCTAATGAGTCCTGCGCGGCTTGTGGCATTATAGAGGGAAGACAAATACGTGTTTGTGAGAGTCTTATCTTTCAGTGATGGGATCATAATATTTTGTAGCTTAAACCGTTCAAATGATAGAGCCACATTTGTAGGGAGAAAACAGAAACCGATCTGTTTATTACAACCACATCTAGCAGCTGCCGAAGGTTACTGACTTAACCCCGGTTCTATGAACCAAGCACAATTAATTTTTTATTTTTCCAGAGTTTCTCGCACAACCCCATTTTCAAATCGTGACCCCTAATTTGGGAAACGCTGGTTTAGACTGTAGGAATTCCAGAGAGTGCTTTACCTCCTTAGGGCTGAGTAATTCTCACCTCTCACAAGGAGTTTTTTTCATTCAGAATAATAAATAGCGGTTTGAAAGACAGACGCTACGCTCACTTTTTGACAAGCGATATCCAAACATTTCCTTTTCTTTTGAGTTTTGAGAGCAGACTGTGCACTTTTCCCATGTTCATTTGGTTCTATTTCCGCGTTGTGCAGTCTGAAGAGAAAGGTTAACTCTTAAGTCTCTTCTTCTGGCTTAGCATCAGCCTGTCTCCTACCATAGCCGCTGGAACTTTAGAAGCATGCAAATGAAACAAGAGGGAAAGTTAACGCTCACTCATATAATTCTCAGCTCATGCATAATAACAGACTGTCTCAAAGGACCTTGCCGTAGCCTGACATAACTGTCTTTCCTGAGCTACATTGTAATGCGCAAACACTGTTTCTTGGTTTGATTCCCCCAGGCATTTGGATGCACTAGCTGTGCTCTCTACCAATCTACCAGTATTGGTACTAGGAACCAGGATCTCTTGCATGTCGTACCTGTTTCAAACTAGTTTCCATAATTTCACTGCATAATTTCACATCTCACATTTCACACCCCACTTGCGTTGTTGTATTGTTTGCCGTCTGTAGTTGCTCTAAAGTTGCTCTTAAATTGCTTGTCTGATGAATAAACCACAACTTGATTATGTTTGTTGAGGTAGGGCCATGCTCTTGCACTCCCTTTGCCCCGAGGCACAGGAAGGTTTTAAATGTGGTTCATCATTCATTTCACGGTCTCTCGCAAATACTTGTCAATGAATATTAATGGTATAAGCAAACATTCATATCTCTAAGCCAAATAAGGGTGAAGATGCTTTTGAAGTGACCATTTGCATAGTGGGGTGAGGTGAGGTTGGGGTGCCGTGTGCAATCCTTAATTTAGTATAAAATATGATTATGCAGACAAATTTCTAGGCGTATGCTTTGTGTTCATGGCAATTTATGGGATTGCAAAGCCAGTATTTAAATCCACACTTATATGGTTATTGAGGGGGTTCATATGTTTACGGGTAGCTATCGACTCCGGAGGAAATAGGATTTCTGCAATGATGATCTGTCTGGGTCTAATTAAGCAATATGGCCCGGGGAGGTGTGGTATATGGCCAATATACCATAGCTAAGGGCTGTTCTTATGCACAACGCAACAGTGCCTGGACACAGCTCTTAGCCGGGGTATATTGGCCATATATCACAAACCCCCGAGGTGCCTTATTGCTATTATAAACTGGTTACCAACGTAATTAGAGCAGTAAAAATACATGTTTTGTCCTACCCATGGTATACGGGCTGATATACCACAGCTGTCAGCCAATCAGCATTCAGGGCTCGAACAAAGATGACATTGACTCAAGACAAATAGGCATATGGACTTATCTTGAATGTATAGGTTTGGCAATTTAGTTAAAATCTCAACGTCATTTCACACATTTCCAATCAAAAAATCACTCCACAAGATGTCCATGTGCAGAAAGTCTCAGTGCAGGAAACAAACACAAACAGAATATCGAATGATGCATCCCAGCAGGTAAAATTTGGCTGAAATCCGTTTTTCTGGCTAGATTTATGGCAATGAGCCAGATTACAACCAGGTAATGACGTATTTGGGTTGTTATTTGGGTGTTGTTATTTGATCAGCCCATGACATCATAAAATATGTCAGCCTTACGTATTTTAAACCAGTTTTGCATTACAGGGCTTGATTGATAGAGCCCATGGAGTTTCTCAATATTAAAAAACAACCAGGATTTCTTTAGGGCTCAATTACGTTTCACAGTAGGCTATGACGTCAAGCTAATATCAATCAACTACACTTCCATCACTTCCACACTTCCATCAAAAGTCTATTACCGATTGTTTAAACCCGGCAAATAAAAGAAACCCGAAGTCATTTTTATTAGGAAGGAGCCAGGTGTTTGAACTCTTAAGACAATTAGTATGTTTAATGACTAAACTTAAACTTTAATGTTTCAATTAAGTGTCCGAGAGAAATGAAAAGCAGCATGACTGCAGAATTCAAGGGCCTGAGTTTGAGGCCTACCCTCTGATATAGAAGGAATAAAAACATTTTAGAGTGTACTGTCCTTAGATTGATGTACAATGAGGTAAAGACGCATGGCACAGTCACACCAGTGCGAAACGCTGATCAAGCACAACTTTTATCACTTAGAAACAATTCCAAATTGAGTGCTCTTAAAATTCCAATATGGGGAACCTGCTGGTCCCTGATAATTCTGTTTTTATGCTGTTCTAGTATTATCAGGCCCAGGGACCATTGAGTGTTTAAATGGAGCATAGCAAAGACAAGATTCCTGTATGTTTGAGTTTGCCTCTTCCCATCTCATCCTGCCTCTTATCTTTTCTGACGCTACCAGCCTGTGGGGTTTATTCACAGACTAAAGTAACTTAACATGCAAGTTGGGAACTTCATATCTACTTTTGTAATTACACTGTAATTGCACAGTAATTATTGTCCCACATACAACGAGAAGTGGACAACTTCATTTGACTCCGTATTAACTGTAGATATAGTTACAACGCAGTCACAGGTCATTAATTAACAACGATTTACCTTGATTATAATAGAGAATTCGATTGAGAAACACATTCTCATTTACAACAATGACATGGGGAAGAGTTGAAGTGGAGAGGAGAGGGGTTCAATGAGCCAGTTGAAAGCCAGGGATGATATACTTGCCTGGCCAGTCAAAGGGGCCAGGTTTGAATGTAACCAGGACACAGGAGTTACACCTTCACTCTCGTGAGACGTGCCATGGAATCGTCTATAATTGCTGAATGGGAAGAGCTCAGCACATCTCATCTCAAGGACAGATCACCAAGGCACGTGACATTCCATGTCACTGCTGGTATCACGGCAACTTCACATAGAGAAAGATCAAAATAATGATATTGAAATATCCTTTTTTTGTAGTCTCTCACATATCGTTGCTTTAATTACAAAAAGACAAAATTGGTCAAACGTAATGCCCACACGTCCATTTACAGTATCAATATTGTGCCAATGTTTTCAAATAAGGACTTTGATCCAGAGATTAAAACGGCATAAATACATTCTGAGACGGGTGGCAAAAATATGGGCACTAAACATTTGAACATACACCGCCGTTCAAAAGGTTGTGGTCACTTAGAAATGTCCTTGTTTTTGAAAGAAAAGCAACATTTTTTGGTCCATTAAAATAACATCAAATTGATTTTAAATATATTGTAGACATAGTTAACGTTGTAAATGACTATTTTAGCTGGAAACTGCAGATTTTTTTAATGGAATATCTACATAAGCGTACAGAGGCCCATTATCAGCAACCATCACTCCTGTATTCCAATGGCACGTTGTGTTAGCTAATCCAAGTTTATCATTTTAAAAGGCTAATTGATCATTAGAAAACCCTTTTGCAATTATGTTAGCACAGCTGAAAACTGTTGTGCTGATTAAAGAACTCTCGGATGCTGGCCTTCTAGACAGAGTTGCAAAGAAAAATCCATATCTCAGACTGGCCAATAAAAGAAAAGATTAAGATGGGCAAAAGAACACAAGATACTGGACAGAGGAACTCTGCCTAGAAGGCCAGCATCCTGGTGTAACGGTTGTCGTCGGGAATGGAGGACCAAAACGCAGCAGGAATGTGGATGCTCATCTTGTATTTATTTTAAAATAAAGAGAACACCAAAATGACGAAGAACTCACGAACAACAAAACAGTCTTGTCACGCTCACACAGGCAAAACAAGAAACAATCTCCCACAACACCAAACCAAACAATTACCCATATATAGGACTCTCAATCAGAGGCAACGAGAAAGCACCTGCCTCCAATTGAGAGTCCAACCCCCCATCAACCTAAACAAAGAAATACAACAAACCAGAAAGAACATAGAAATACAAAACATAGAACATAAACCAAAACCCGGAAATAATAAATCAAACACCCTACTACATAAATCACCACCCCGAACCACATAAACAAAATATCCTCTGCCACGTCCTGACCAAACTACAATAACAAATAACCCTTATACTGGTCAGGACGTGACACCTGGAGTCTCCTCTTCACTGTTGACATTGAGACTAGAGGTCGACCGATTATGATTTTTCAACGCCAATACCGATTATTGGAGGACACAAAAAAAAGCTGCTACCGATTAATCGGACGATTTTTCCCGATGTATTTATTTATTTATTTGTAATAATGACAATTACAACAATACTGAATGAACACTTTTATTTTAACTTAATATAATACATGAATCAAATCAATTTAGCCTCAAATAAATAATGAAACATGTTCAATTTGGTTTAAATAATGCAAAAACAAAGTGTTGGAGAAGAAAGTAAAAGTGAAATATGTGCCATGTAAAAAAGCTAACGTTTAAGTTCCTTGCTCAGAACATGAGAACATATGAAATCTGGTGGTTCCTTTTAACATGAGTCTTCAATATTCCCAGGTAAGAAGTTTTAGGTTGAGGTTATTATAGGAATTATAGGCCTATTTCTCTCTATACCATTTGTATTTCATATACCTTTGACTATTGGATGTTCTTATAGGCACTTTAGTATTGCCAGTGTAACAGTATAGCTTCCGTCCCTCTCCTCGCTCCTACCTGGGCTCGAACCAGGAACACATCGACAACAGCCACCCTCGAAGCAGCATTACCCATGCGGAGCAAGGGGAACAACTACTCCAAGTCTCAGAGCGAGTGACGTTTGAAACGCTATTAGCGCACACCCGCTAACTAGTTAGCCATTTCACATTGGTTACACCAGCCTAATCTTGGGAGTTGATAGGCTTGAAGTCATAAACAGTGCAATGCTTGGAGCATTGCGAAGAGCTGCTGGCAAAATGCATGAAAGTGCTGTTTGAATGAATGCTTACGAGCCTGCTGCTGCCTACCACCGCTCAGTCAGACTGCTCTATCAAATATCAAATCATAGACTTAACTATAACATAATAACACACAGAAATACGAGCCTTAGGTCATTAATATGGTCAAATCCGGAAACTATAATTTCGAAAATAAAACGTTTATTCTTTCAGTGAAATACAGAACCGTTCCGTATTTTATCTAACGGGTGGCATCCATAAGTCTAAATATTCCTGTTACATTGCACAACCTTCAATGTTATGTCATAATTACGTAAAATTCTGGCAAATTAGTTCGCAATGAGCCAGGCGGCCCAAACTGTTGCATATACTCTGACTCTGCGTGCAATGAACGTAAGAGAAGTGACAACATTTCCCTAGTTTAATATTGCCTGCTAACATGAATTTCTTTTAACTAAATATGCAGGTTTAAAAATATATACTTCTGTTTATTGATTTTAAGAAAGACATTGATGTTTATGGTTAGCTACATTCGTGCAATGATTATGCTTTTTTTGCAAATACGCTTTTGTTAAATCATCCCCCGTTTGGCGAAGTTGGCTGTCTTTGTTAGGAAGAAATAGTCTTCACAGTTCACAATGAGCCAGGCAGCCCAAACTGCTGCATATACCCTGACTCTGTTGCACAGAACGCAAGAGAAGTGACACAATTTCCCTAGTTAAAAGAAATTCATGTTAGCAGGCAATATTAACTAAATATGCAGGTTTAAAAATATATACTTGTGTATTGATTTTAAGAAAGGCGTTGATGTTTATGGTTAGGTACACATTGGTGCAACAACAGTGTTAAATCACCCGTTTGGCGAAGTAGGCTATGATTCAATGATAAATTAACAGGCACCGTATCGATTATATGCAACGCAGGACAAGCTAGATAAACTAGTAATATCATCAACCATGTGTAGTGATTATGTGTAGTGATTATATTACTAGTGATTATGTTAAGATTGATTGTCTTTTATAAGATACGTTTAATGCTAGATAGCACCTTACCTTGGCTCCTTGCTGCACTCGCATAACAGGTAGTCAGCCTGCCACGCAGTCTCCTCGTGGAGTGCAATGTAATCGGCTATGATCGGTGTCCAAAAATGCCGATTACTGATTGTTATGAAAACTTGAAATCGGCCCTAATTAATCGGCCATTCCAATTAATCGGTCGACCTCTAAGTGAGGCTGGTGTTTTGCGGGTACTATTTAATGAAGCTGCCAGTTGAGGACTTGTGAGGCGTCTGTTTCTCAAACTAGACACTCTAATGTACTTGTCCTTTGCTCAGTTATGCACTTGGGCCTCCCACTCCTCTTTCTATTCTGGTTAGAGCCAGTTTGCGCTGTTCTGTGAAGGGAGTAGGAAAGAGCGTTGTACGAGATTTTCAGTTTCTTGACAATTTTTCACATGGATAAGGCTTCATTTCTCAGAACAAGAATAGACTGACAAGTTTCAGAAGAAATGTTTTTGTTTCTGGCCATTTTGAGCCTGTAATCGAACCCACAAATGCTGATGCTCCAGATACTCAACTGGTCTAAAGAAAGCCAGTTGTATTGCTTCTTTAATCAGAAAAACAGTTTTCAGCTGTGCTAACATAATTGCAAAAGGGTTTTCTAATGATCAATTAGCCTTTTAAAATGATAAACCTGGATTAGCTAACACAACGTGACATTGGAACACAGGAGTGATGGTTGCTGATAATGGTCCTCTGTACGCCTATGTAGATATTCCATAAAAAAACAGCCGTTTACAGATATAATAGTCATTTACAACATTAACAATGTCTACACTGTATTTCTGATCAATTTATTTCTGATCAATTTATTTAATGGACAAAAAAATGAGCTTTTCTTTCAAAAACATGGACATTTCTAAGTGACCCCAAACTTTTGAGCTGTAGTGTATATTTGAATATACAGTGTATCAAAATGTAATAGCACTGCATAGGATCAGTATGTGCATCAGCACTCCAGTGTAAATTAGATCCTGTACCCTTTGATGGTAGCACATATGTTAATTCTGACACAAACACATGCATATAACATGAGGAATCCATGGCGGGTAAATGTGTGACTGAATTTTAATTCACAAACTGTATGCAGTGTCATACTTGAGTTCTATAAAAAACCTGCACAATGAATGATGTCTGTTGTCTGACTGCCTTGAATATAAACAGGGCAGAGTAGAAGGTTGCACTGAGCTGTGCATTCACACATAAACAGATAAATAATAAACATCACCAACATATAAAAGTTACAAGTCGCTATATAGTATATGTAAACAACAGCTTTGTGAATTCAATCAGGTGGTTTCTGTACTACTTATAGAGTATAGGCTACAGCATGTGTAAATCTCATACCCAGACCTTGCAGGGTTCCTTGGATCAAAACATTGTCTCTTGCTGTCTTGTCACATGGTAAGGGTTTACAGAGAGGCGTTATCACGCTGTCTTGGCCAGCATCCACCGAGAGCTGCACTCCATGCCCTCCACCTAAATAGATGTGATGCATGCTTGACCAGGAACATTCGCCGTACCAAATTGAAAAAATTAAAGGAGAATAGCGAGTTGCCCATGAGAGACAATTTCATCAAAGGCCACTCTTAAATGATATTTCATCTGCATATTTTCAATTTGAGCCGAGTGCAAAATAGATCACCAGTCGACTCGGTTGATACGAGTCATATTAAATTAATGGGGAGAGTTATGAGCACTCATTTGGGTCTGTCACGCCTTCTTCAAAATGCTGTCATTTTGTCTATTAATTAACATTACAGTTATTGCAAGTTCTTGTTAAACCAAAAGGGAACAAGTGAGCGTAGTAACCTGGGGTTTTCCATTTCTCTGTGGACTTGAGATAAAAGTGTTTAGTTTAGTAGAGGGGAGAGACTTTGTTGTTGTCTGGAAGGCAAGAAGAGGCAAAGATGAAAAACAAAACATGGAATTTACTTTTTCTAAGAATCTGTTTGCTATGACTTTTTGGGGGGACAATCATTTGAGCTTTTTCCAAGCACCCGCAAGGCACACTACATATCCCATTTAAATCCTCTTTTACAGCTCTGTTGATTTGATTATTGATGGCTCAACAGCTAACTGCAAAGACCATAACACTCCAATGAGCTCCAAATCATACCATGCAAAGAGCAACAGGGTTATGAGACTCTTGGCCTGTGTTGTAGGATTTGAGTCCAGGACTCTGACTCAAGTCACGATTTTCTGAATACAGCTATATCTACAGTATCTCAATATCCAACTCCCTACCGAATAGGGCTTCTGGAGCAGTTTAGAGTTAAGTTTAAGGGCATAATGTTGGTGGCACTAGCCCCTGAGATGCTAATGAGGTTCCCAGCTCACATCCTGCCAGATATTTCCAATCAGACCTGGGATTTAAACTAGCAACTTCTAACCTCTAAGCTCCCTGCCACTCCAGGAAAAGTTGTTCACACGACACATATACAAATTGGAGACATTGTGAAATCCACATTTAAACTGTGGCTATACAATGCCTTTCATAAAGTAATGTGGATTTTATCATACATCTTTAATTACTGCAAAAAGCTTCAGTCATTAACGTTGTCAATTGCAATAATTAGACGCAACACAAGACATTCGTTAAGACACATTCATCTAGCTTAATTAACCCAAGCAAAACCCCAGGTCGTAGAACATGCAGGTCCCTGCTTATTGCTGACAAGCCCTGTGTATATTATCGTTGCATAAAACATGTCTCCGTATTGTTTTTACATGTAAATTAGTAAAGTGTTTGAAGTTGATATGCTGCATATCGGGCAATACGCAGTCACAATAATTAACATACTGTATACCCAAGCAATCTTTACATAAGTGCAGTAATCATAGTCAGTCTGCTTGATAAGCTAATGAATGTAAGCTTGACCCTAGACTTCAGGAAATTGGCCCGGCCAACGACAACACAGGAGCATCACTGTCGCTGCCCATCCGACCTTATAAGGCTTGGATAAACTCTGCTTTAGACTGGAGGCTTCAGCGGCATAAAATGAGGCCTCTGATGAGACGAGACAGAAACTGGTTTAAAATCACGCTTGCTTAGGTGCAGGAGTGTTACATTTGTCTCTCTGCATTTACGTGCACTTCCTCTCTCTGCAACGACGGCATGCTGAAGGCACTGGGTCCCAACCACCCCCTTTTCCTCCTCCCACCCCCGTCCCTGATATGACAATGTAGAAAGCATGGGCCCTTCTCACTCCCTTCTCCCTCCCTGTCACCCCTGCTATCCCGTCTCTTTGTATGGATGTCAAAGTCAGGGGGATCCCTCATTCCTGCTGCTTTGGGCCTCAGTTCATTCATGACCTTTTCAGATTAAAGATGAGCGACAAACTCTTATCTTCGTTTCAACCCTCGTTTTTTTTGCACAGGAGGTTTTGATGAAATATTTAGAATGTCCCACTTTTAAGCACCTTCAAATGCCAATGTGCCAATTAACCATTATATTCTGATTAATAGCCTTCCCTGTAGCTCAGTTGGTAGCGCATGGTGTTTGCAACGCCAGGGTTGTGGGTTCGATTCCCACGGGGGGCCAGCACAGAAAAAAATAAAAAAAATTATGGAATGTATGAAATTGTATGAAATGTATGCATTCACTACTGTAAGTCGCTCTGGATAAGAGCGTCTGCTAAATGACAAAAATGTAAATGTAAATAGCACTGGGTGCGAAGGAGCTGATTCAAAAAGCTGTGAACTACTGACTTTGTTATAAAAAAAAGTGAGGATGGCATATTCCCCTTATTCACAGAAAAAAAAAAAAAGAAAAGCTCTTGCTCATTTAAGGCTGCACACCTAGTTATATCAGTGGACCAGTGACTTAAATGGATAGTTCACTCCAAAATCAAAGTGTAGCAAACATTTTCATACTTCAATAGAGGTCAAATGCCAAGATGAGTCCACTTCCGATGCCAACTTTTGGTGCAGCTATACAGTTATACAGTAGGCCTCAATCCAAAAGTAATGGGAAAGATAGATACCATTTGAAAGACGAAACTAGATGGGGGGCCATTTTACCCATTGTTATGGAATGTAGGCATAACTGGATTTACACCAAATACTGTATGATAGGAGAAGTGGACTGATCTCAACACTACACCACTTTTGAGGTCTTGAAAGAGCTTTAATTTTGGAGTGAACTATCCCTTGAAACTGTAGTTTACTCAGTTTGCTCTAGTACAAGCTGAGTAAACTACAGTTTATCTCGTTAATAAATGGAAATCTTTTAAATGGTATACATAGGGAGTAGGCTATACTATTCAGCGCTGCAAAATACAAGATAGTAAACCTTTCAGAGCGTTGGTTAGTTTTCTACAGTTTTCTAGTTGTTGACATTTGGTCAAGTGTTTGTAAGCTCAGTAAGATAGAGAGCTAGTTTGGTTTGTTCATATTTCCACTCATGTTCTGAGTTTACACACAAAATGCTAACAAGCTAGCTTGCAACACAAGACATTCAATCTTTTTTTGCAATATACTTTTATTTGATTTACTACCTTAAAATGAAAGGGAATTGAACCCATGTATTGTTGTGACTCATGTGCAATGGAGATATGGCCTCCCAGCGTAATTGATTAAGTAATTTAACCACATCACCCAGATTGCATTGACATAAGCACTGTTGCACATTCAAGGTCTCATAACCATTATGAGACCATGAAAGCATGACAAATGTCGCATTTCCTAAGCAAATGAACGACACTGAATGTACAATTCCACAACTCCAGAACAAAGATTTACCGAACTGAAACTGATACGCATGCAATTCTGAGCTGATAGGTCTGAGCTCTAGCAATTGTTAAGCTAACACATCCGCTGTTTGATCGTCGAAACGGTGTTAAGTGTTCGGTCAATTACTCGCTGTACTCCCACACACAACCCCATGTGTTGTTTAGCCTTGACCGTGAATTCCATCTTGACCTGGTCTATCTCTCCAACTCATCTGCCTAATAGCGCATTTCAACTCCACTTCCACATTCATTTCCAAACAGCCGTTTGCTGAAATATGCATCACTTCTTATCATATATATATATAAAAATGTAAAAAAGGAGATGATGTATTTTGCATGAGTAGCAAGTAGCATACGGAATAGATCCTAATGAAAGACAACGGCATTAAAAAAAAGAATTGAGCTTTTAATAGGAGTTTTGAATTTGGAATGCAATCGTGTTCAGAATGTGTCTAAGGGGTTAGAATTGCACTGCCTAAGGACGTCAGATAGACTTGAAGTCGAAAAGTTCTTGGAAAAGTGGAACAGTAGTAATAAAATAAAGCACCTGTAAACGAAGATATTTCACTTGATCATTATGGCATGTGAGGTAAAGAGGGACGCCATATAAGGTTATCCAGCTCTAGGGAACTTACTTTTTATAAAATAAAATAAAAAATGGCCATAATGAGAAATTCCTCTACTACTGCCTCAAATTACGTGAATACGGGCCAGAGATTGCGTGGGTGTACGGTATGTGCTATAGCCAGAATACTGAAATCACAGCCACCGTGCTCATTGGTACATAAGAGCATGATAAACAACATGTGAGGTGCGCAGTCCATTTATTACAGTGTATTAATGGGCCTGGAGAAATAAGGGAATTCTGCTCGGCCCCATGTGTTCTCGCTCATTTGTAACCTTGTGGGCACTGATATAAAGGGTGGGTGTATATAACAGTGCTGGTTGTGTACGACAGTATACGCTACCTAGGGCTTAGTGTCGTTTCAGTGATGTTCCAATTACAAAATGCATGAAAAATGTGGGTGTGCTGATGAGCCAGTGTTGAGGACCCAGCTTGTAGTTGCGTTGATTACGTTGGGGAGGGATACTGTAGGGCAGCGTTTCCCAAACTAAGCTTGACGATCAGTTGATTATTTGAATCAGCTGTGTAGTGCTAGGGCAAAAACCAAAACGTGCAGCCCTTTGGGTCCCGAGTTTGGGAAGCTGTGGGGCATTGTTTAAGAGATCAGGCTTTAGACAAGGAAGTGATATGACAACTTGTAATTACACAGACGCTGTCTGCCAATCCCAGTCAGCCTGCGTTGTTGTCATAGCATTGCAGCAGAGGGGCGGACTCACTGCAGTGCACAGGGGGAGACTGACTGGGGCCACGCTCATTAATGCTGCTCCTGAGTGCTCTTCTCCTGACATTGGTGATTTACTGTCTGGTGTGAACTCTTAAAATTGAATGTTGGGTCGCTTTCCCCCCCCGAGACCCAGAACAACGAGCAGCCTCTAATGTGAAGTGACGTGTGTGTGTGTGTGTGTGTGTGTGTGTGTGTGTGTGTGTGTGTGTGTGTGTGTGTGTGTGTGTGTGTGTGTGTGTGTGTGTGTGTGTGTGTGTGTGTGTGTGTGTGTGGTGGGCTAGTTGAACATCAGACAGCTGAGTGACACAAGGATCACCTAGTTATGGGGTGACTGGTGAGAGTCTGCACTGTGCATTTCAGACCCCCCTTCATCCACCAGCAGCTCTAAGCTAAACATATTATGTAAAACTGCACAGCACGTGAGTCAAGACGCTTTGCCCAAAGTCGCATTGAGGATGCTCTTCATGCTTAGAAAAACCCTATTTTAAGCTCAGTGTGTCTGGCTTTCTCCTTTGAGGACAAGCTCCAGGAACATAATCATCTTTGACATTGAGTCTCTTCCTCAAACTGCCATGTCTCATAACATAGCACAGGTAGTGCGCATCTAACTGCCTCCTCTGGGGGAGGAGAGAGACACAGAGAAGGAAGAATAAATTGCACAGTCCCAAACATTGAATACATTACACTCATGTCTAAAATTATATCAGAAATAAGGATGGCTGGGAACCCCGAGGCACAGATGGCTCAACCTAAAATGGGGGCGGGTGCATTTGCTGTAAAATAACTTCTGTTACAATGCAAGTAGAAAAGTAGAAAACACAGCCCAGTATGAATTAATGTTTTGATCATTGAACATGCTAATTTACTGCAACGATGCTGTAGTTAAGACTTATGATTCCATTGTCCGTGGTTATTATAATGCCAGTGAAGGAACCACCTAACAATCTACAAAAGAGTAGGAGAAACATCAATTTAGCACAGTTGGTTGTGTACAGTCGATGTACGATTTGCCAGAGATGGTAAATACACAGCGTAGCACAACCACACATTCAGCCAATGACCACATTCTGATTGGTCAACGAGAGGTCATCGCCACATCTACTGTACAGCATATCTATTTATCCAAACCCAATCTTTCAACGCCACTGAAACCAAGCTTTTACATCCATACATCTATTCCCGCCAGGAAATTGCTGAATGATTTCTGACATTACCTCTGAAAGTTAAGATTGACCATTGCTTTTGCAGAACTCAACCCCCCAAATGTGTGAATGCTGAGTACTGTTTGGGGGAGGTCTAGCGCTGGTTGAAATGGATCACAACGACAAAACGTACCGAGGACATTCAGCTAAATGAAGCCTAGAGATAGTTTGATCTTTGAAAAGCTCACATGGATTGACACTGACGCCCACACAGATCAAGGCCTCATGAGCTGAATCTGTGTGAGTGTTTGCTGGAACCTCTGCCTTTAATGTTTGTTGTCTCTAGACAGTAATCGTCTATCACAGCTGGTGTGACGCTGCAGGAATCCCATGCCCTAACTCCAAAATCCCTCAAAGTGATTCGCCATTAACCTTGCAATGGTGACAGATTTTTAGTAGCTCACAGGGTAAGCTGGGCCATTTCTCCTGCTTGCTGTTTGATGAAAAAGTAACGGTCGGGATTTCACATGCAATCCGTCACTGTACAAGAAAAATTGTGAGATCGTGAGGATCTATAACTCAGAAATTGGCTGAGGACATTGGCAACACTTAAGCACAGTTCCATTACTGCACCTCAGACTGAATCAGGAGGACTCGAGACGTCGTGACGGTACGAGCGGGATTGAACCGTACAATTCGGGTGCCAACCTTTGGCGACCTTCAGGATCAAGGTCTGCACATTCGAGCAGGATCATTTTGGGACGTGTAATACCCGTGCTACGCAATGGACGAAAGGAAATAATATTTCATGTCACATTCGAAAAGGACACCTGGAGATCAAACAAGCAATAATATGTTTTAAATCAATGCTCAGCGGCCTGTTGAAGAGTTCCCCTGAAGGTCAACTTCACTAAGTCCAGGAATATGAATAGTCTGACCTTCTCAGCTGCAGCAGAATCAATAGAAAATTCAATCAGGTGGTGTCTGCCTGGAACTCAAAAACCAAATGATGTCCAAATCAAGTAGCTAGAGATCCCTGGTCAACATGTACGATGGAGACAGAGTGCTAAGTACAATCTCATTAATTGGCCAACGCTTTCATGTTTGTCCGCTCTCCCCTTACCACACATCTTGTTGTAATTATATTTTTGGACCCCTCTTAGTCTCCTGAATGACTGAATAACCAACAAGCATAAATGCTAATTAAAGGCCCAATGTAGACGTTGTTATATCATATAAAATAATTTCTGCGTTAACAATTAAGTACCTTACTGCAATAGATTTCTATTAAAATGGGAAAAAATAGCAAAAACTATTTGTCAAGCACGGAATTTGCTAGGACTGTCTGTGAGTGGTCTGAGTGGAGAGGGGAAAAATGACAACAAACTGTTATTTGCAGCGAGTTTCAAATTTTCTTTGATATTGGTCAATTAACCAATTTATTGCATGGTGATGTCACCATGGAAAGGCGAAACTCCAACCCATGCAAACCTGCTGATTAGAAGGTTCTGCGTAGATTGTATTTTCAACCAGCAGCTATCGTGAAATAACACTGCTACATTGTTTTCAGACTTTTAGTTTCATCGGCTGTTGTACAATATAATATAAAACACGGGGACAACTGAATTTTGACTGCACTGTGCCTTTAATGTAGGATTACACTTTCCGAGAAACCAAAGCTCTTTTCCAAGCACTCCTATGCAATACTTGTAATTGTCAGAGGATTCTTATTTAATAACAGAAGTAAGTTTGTAAATATCTAATAATTAATTACTATACTTAAAAATAGCGTAGTTTACTTTGTGAATCATACAGCCAAAGTGATTCTACAGTCCTCTCATTGTTTAATAACATGTTATAACATGCACTAAATTGTTTTAGTTTACTCCAATTAAGGGAGGGGTGGTAGGGTTAGTGGAAAATAATAAAGGAAAATATATTTTAAAAAGATGTGTATTTATATATGTATTTTATATACAGTACCAGTCAAAAGTTTGGACACACCTACTCATTCAAGGGTTTTTCTTTATTTGTACTATTTTCTACATTGTAAAATAATAGTGAAGACATCAAAACTATGAAATAACACACATGGAATCCCGTAGTAACCAAAAAGGTTTAAAACAAAACAAAATAGATTTTATATTGAAGATTCTTCAAAGCAGCCACTCTTTCCCTTGATGACAGCTTTGCACACTCTTGGCATTCTCTCAACCAACTTCATGAGATAGTCACCTGGAATGCATTTCAATTAACAGGTGTGCCTTGTTAAAAGTTAATTGTGGATTTTCGTTTCATCTTAATGCGCTTGAGCCAATCAGTTGTGTTGTGACAAGGTAGGGGGTATACAGAAGATAGCCCTATTTGGTAAAAGACCAAGTCCATATTATGGCAAGAACAGCTCAAATAAGCAAAGAGAAACAACAGTCCATCATTACTTTAAGACATGAAGGTCAGTCAATGCGGAACATTTCAAGGACTTTGAAAGTTTCTTCAAGTGCAGTCGCAAAAACAATCAAGCACTATGATGAAACTGGCTCTCATAAGGAATGCCACAGGAAAAGAAGACCCAGAGTTACCTCTGCTGCAGAGGATAAGTTCATTAGAGTTACCAGCCTCAGATTGGAGCCCAAATAAATGCTTCACAGAGTTCAAGTAACAGACATATCTCAACATCAACTGTTCAGAGGAGACAGTGTGAATCAGGCCTTCATGGTCAAATTGCTGCAAAGAAACCATAACTAAAGGACACCAATAAGAAGAAGAGACTTGCTTGGGCCAAGAAACACGAGCAATGGACATTAGAATGGTGGAAATCTGTCCTTTGGTCTGATGAGTCTGAATTTTAGATTTTTGGTTCCAACCGCTGTGTCTTTGTGATACGCACAGTGGGTGACCCGATGACCTCCGCATGTTACAAACCCACCGTGAAGCATGGAGGAGGAGGTGTGATGGTGTGGGGCTGCTTTGCTGGTGACACTGTCTGTGATTTATTTAGAATTCAAGGCACACTTAACCAGCATGGCTACCACAGCATTCTGTAGCGATACGCCATACCATCTGATTTGCACTTAGTGGGACTGTCTGTCACACCCTGATCTGTTTCACCTGTCTTTGTGCTTGTCTCCACCCCTTTCCAGGTGTCGCCCATCTTCCCCATTATACCCAGTGTATTTATAACTGTGTTCTCTGTTTGTCTCTTGCCAGTTTGTGTTGTTCGTCAAGCCTACCAGCGTTTTTCCCCTTGTACCTGTCTTTTTCTATTTCCTGTTTTCTAGTTTTCCCGGTTTTGACCATTTCTGCCTGCCCTGACCCTGAGCCTGCCTGCTGTTCTGCGCCTTGTCACACCTCTGCCTGCCCTTGACCTGTCATTTTGCCTGACCCATGTTCTATTAACAAACTTCTGTTACTTCGACACTGTCTGCATCTGGGTCTTCTCCTGAAACATGATACTATCATTTGTTTTTCAACAGGACAATGACCCAAAACACACCTCTAGGCTGAGTAAGGGCTAAGGGAGTAAGCGGGCTGGCACGCCTTTTACTGAGCAGTGGCTTCCGTCTGGCCGCTCTACCATAAATTCACCTGAGCTCAATTTCGAGTGTCATAGCAAAGGGTCTGAATATTTATGTAAATAAGGTATTTCTGTTTTAAATTTTTATAAATTTGGAAACATTTCAAAAAATCTGTTCTCGCATTGTAATTATGGGGTATTGTGTGTACGACTTAAAGTGGTCCTATGGACAGATACTCCAATCTCTGCTGTGGAGCTTTGCAGCTCCTTCAGGGTTATCTTTGGTCTCTTTGTTGCCTCTCTGATTAATGCCCTCCTTGCCTGTTCCGTGAGTTTTGGTGGGCGGCCCTCTCTTGGCAGGTTTGTTGTGGTGCCATATTCTTTCAATTTTTTTATAATGGATTTAATGGTGCACCGTGGGATGTTCAGTTTCTGATATTTCTTTATAACCCAACCCTGATCTGTACTTCTCCACAACTTTGTCCCTGACATGTTTGGAGAGCTCCTTGGTCTTCATGGTGCCGCTTGCTTGGTTGTGCCCCTTGCTTAGTGGTGTTGCGAACTCTGGGGCCTTTCAGAACAGGTGTATATCTACTGAGATCATGTGACAGATCATGTGACAGATCATGTGACACTTAGATTGCACACAGGTGGACTTTATTTAACCTGACTTCTGAAGGTGATTGGTTGCACCAGATCTTATTTAGGGGCTTCATAGCAAAGGGGGTGAATACATATGCACACACCACTTTTCCATTATTATTTTTTTAGGATCTTTTTAAACAAGTTATTTTTTTAAATTTCACTTCACCAATTTGGACTATTTTGTGTATGTCCATTACATGAAATCCAAATAAAAATCTATTTAAATTACAGGTTGTAATGCAACAAAATAGGAAAAATGCCAAGGGGGTGAATACTTTTGCAAGGCACTGTATGTAAAAGAAAATATATATATGGGGGATTATAAATGATGCAGACAATTACATTGATGGAAGCTACAATCTATCTGCAATATTAAAGCTGATCTACACCCAAAAACAATAAAACATGCACCATATTCCCAAAGAATTTCCTCAAAATTAGAAATGATTAAGTATTGAGTTATAATTCAGAGTTACATTACCTGCACAGTGTGGCAGTTAATACATCAGCAGTTTACCATCAGTGCCTTAATAATGACTTAATTAAAGTACTTTTGAGAGTCAAATCAGAATTTGAGTGGTTTTCCAGGTTTATCTTTCAGAGGAAGGGAGAAACGACAGACAGTAATTACGCCCACAGAGTAGTGCATTGGCGATCAGACAGACACCACATTCAGTCAATTACTTTCTCAATTAAAGTGTCACCTGTTGAGAGGATACAACTGTGAATCATCTGTGCCGACAGTTGTTCAATTAAAAATGTAATCTTGACTTTCCGTCAGAAATAGAAATTCTGCTCCCTGGAACTGAGCAACACCTAGATGCGTTGCATTTCAGATATAAAATTGAAATCAGATCAATCCATTCATCTGGGATTATAAAACACACAGGATACGTTAAAAAAACACCTCTTTAAATCCAAGATGGAAGGAGGATTGTCTCTCCCAAATTGTATATTTTACTACTGGGCCGCAAACCTCCGCGCTGTTACGTTTTTGCTGGATGACGCACTTCCGTCATCCGGCTGGCTTAGTATGGAACGTGAGGAGTGTCACCCCTTCTCTATTGGCACTGTGATTTTGTCACCTGTCAATCTGGAGATGTCACTTTATAGTAACAATCCTATTATACATAGCACAGTCCGAATCTGGAAGCAAATTAAAGTCCACTTTGATCTTAGACCAATATCATTCATGCTTCCTGTTGCGAGGAATCCCTCCTTTGCCCCCTCTAACCTTGATAACACCTTTGAGCGATGGGGAGCGCTAGGGATAAATACCATAGGGGATCTATATATAGAAGGGACCTTTGCCTCCTTTGAGTTGCTGAGGGAAACTTATAATCTTCCCAGAAGTCACTTTTTCAGATACCTACAAATTAGAGACTATGTTAGAAAACACCTCCCAACATTTGGGAATGCTAAACCTTCCATGTTTGACGGAGGCATAGAAATATGCCCCACCTCAGACAAACTGATATCTCGTCTATATGACGCTCTTCAATCTGTTAGCATACCTTCTACAGATGCCATTAAGGCAAAATGGGAGGAAGAACTAGGGACTGACATTTCGGTGGCAGACTGGGAAGATAGCTTGGTGTATATCCACACCTGCTCCATTAACTCCAGACATCGTCTCATACAATTCAAGGTATTACACAGATTACACTATTCCAAAACCAAACTGCATAGGATATTTCCTGATACATCCCCTATGTGTGATAAATGTTATGCTGCGCAGGGTACACTACTCCACTGCTTTGCCCTATGCTCTAACTTGTATGGTTATTGGTGTGGAATTTTTAGGATCCTCTCTGAAGCTCTGGAGACTTCAATAGACCCAGACCCGCTTCTGATAATCCTGGGAGTGTCTGATTCCCTAAACGGATTAACCAACCCACAATAACAACTCATCTCTTACAGTCTCATTTCGGCAAAAAAGTTAATCTTGTTGTTTTGGAAAAGGAGGGAAGCTCCCTCTACCAAAGTATGGCTCAGCGAAATGGCAAACACTGTACATTTAGAAAGAATTAGATATATTCTGAACAATAAATTATCAACATTTGATTAAATCTGGCAGCCTTTCCTCTCTTACTTGGACCAGTTGGCGCTGTGAATTTGTAAATTTTAACGCACTCTCAATTGTAATATTTTAATCTAACTTTGGGCAGCATGTGCCTGCCCCAGCACCTGAGCAGTTGGGGGGGGGGGGGGGGGGGGGTGACATCTACCCTCTTTCTTTCTACCTGTCCTTGTTCTGTATGTCTTGTTTTGTATTATTTGTTTTATACCTAGAACTCTGGGTCTTGCTGTTTCTGTCTGCTCTTTTAAGTTTTGATAAGAATTACATACTTCTCTTTCATACCTATACACCATTCTTGTGTGTGTTCAATAAAAAATATTTGAACGAAAAAAAAACTATAAAAAAAAAACCTGAAATCAGATTCAAAGACTGGTAAAACAATATACTTAGGTACTGAATCATCAATGCAACCAGGGGTTAAAAAATGCCATGGTAGCAAGGATTGGGAAATGCTTAAATAAAATAGTTTTTACATTTTCTCAAAGCTTTCTCCAGAGAAGATGAGAGAGACACTGCATGTGAAACTAGAGATGGATTTAGGAGAAAGTATAGTGCAATTTGAATGATTAGATACGTCGATTCAATGTAGTAAGACTGCATGGCCATACAGCTCGATTCATGATGTCTTTATGGGAACAAACTCCCTCAGCCTTGAGTTAGCCTACCTCCCAACCTGGTCTCAGAACATTTTGTATTATTCTGTACGTAAGCCGGAGACACTCCATTTAGTATGACATGTTACGTTTGGTATGGTTACATAGGACATATTGTCACGCCTTGACCTGAGAGAGACGTTTTTCTCTGTTTGGTTAGGTCAGGGTGTGACATGGGGTGGGCATTCTATGTTTTCTATTTCTTTGTGTTTAGCCGGGTATGGTTCCTAATCAGAGGCAGCTGTCTATCGTTGTCTCTGATTGGGAATCATACTTAGGCAGCCCTTTTTCCCTCCTTCAGTTGTGGGATCTTGTTTTTGTACAGCTCAGTGAAGCCTGCAGAACGTGGCGTTCGTTTTCCTTTGTTTGTTGTTTTGATTTAGTGTTCTGAGTTATAATAAATATTAATCATGAGCACTTACCACGCTGCACCTTGGTCTCTCTTTACGACGGTCATCACACATATGGTATAACGCGAATGTCTAGCAATCCAAAGGTTGGGAGTTCGAATCTCATCACGGACAACTTTAGCATTTTAGGAAATGTTTTAACTACTTACTACTTTTTAGCTACTTTGGAACAACTAAGCATGTTAGCTAACCCTTCCCCTAACCCTAACCTTAACCTTAACCCTTTTAGCTAACCCTTCCCCCAACCCTAACCTTAACCCTTTAACCTAACTCCAAAATGTAATCCTGACCTTAACCTTAACCCCTAAACCTTAGCCTAGCTGGGAAAAGAAAGGTTGGGGGTGAATGCTTCATGATTAACGACTCATGTTGTAATCATAACAACATACAGGAGCTCAAGTCCTTCTGCTCACCCGATCTAAAATTCCTTACAATCAAATGCTGGCCTTATTACCTCCCAAGAGAATTCTCGTCAGTTATCGTCACAGCTGTGTACATTCCCCCTCAAGCAGACACCAAGACGGCCCTTAAGTAACTTCACTGGACTCTATGTAAACTGGAAACCATATATCCTGAGGCTGCATTTATTGTAGCTGGGGATTTTAACAAAGCAAATTTGAGTACAAGGCTGCCTAAATTCTATCAGCATATTGATTACACTACGCGTGGGGGTAATACACTCGATCACTGCTACTCTAACTTCCGTGATGCATACAAAGCCCTCCCCCGCCCTACCTTCGGCAAATCCAACCACGACGCCATCTTACTCCTACCGTCTTATAGGCAGAAACTCAAACAGGATGTACCAGTGACTAGAACCATTCAATGCTGGTCTGACCAATTGTCACGTCCTGACCAGCAGGTGGAGTAGGTGTATAGTTTTGGTCAGGGCGTGGCAGAAGAAGTTATTTTCTATGTTCTGTCTAGGTTGGGTGTTTCTATGTAGAGTAAATTGGGGTGGACTTCCAATTGAAGGCAGCTGTGTGGTGTTGCCTTTGATTGGAAGTCCTATATTAGTTGGGTGTGTTTGTCTGTGTGTTTGTGGGGAATTGTTTTTGCACTGCGTTAGTATAGCCTGCAAAACTGTTGGTGTCGTAAGTATCGTTTATTGTTTTGGGTTTTTCTGTGGATGCTTTACTCTTGTTTTTGTGAATTAAAAGAATGAGTATCCACAACTCTGCTGCATTTTGGTCTTCCCTGCAACACCACGACATAATCTGTGACACCAATCGGATTTCACGCTTCAAGATTGTTTTGATCACTCGGACTGGGATATGTTCCAGTCAGCCTCATAGAACGACATAGATCTATACGCTGACTCTGTGAGTGAGTTTATAAGGTAGTGCATTGGAGATGTTGTACCCACTGTGACTATTAAAACCTACCTTAACCAGAAACCGTGGATGGATGGCGGCATTCGCGCAAAACTGAAAGTGCGAACCACCGCATTTAACCATGGAAAGAGGTCTGGGAATATGTCTGAATATAAACAGTGTAGTGATTCTCTCCGCAAGGCAATCAGACAAGCGAAATGTCGGTACAGGGACAAAGTGGAGTCGCAATTCAACGGCTCAGACACGAGACGTATGTGGCAGGGTCTACAGGAAATCACGGACTACAAAAAGAAAAACAGCCACGTCACGGACACCGACGTCACGCTTCCAGACAAACTAAACACCTTCTTTGCCCGCTTTGAAGATAATACAGTGCTACCATCACAGCCCGCTAACAAGGACTGCGCCCCTCTCCTTCTCCGTGGCCGACGTGAGTAAAACATTTAAACGTGTTAACCCTTGCAAGGCTGCTGGCCCAGACGGCCACGTCCTCAGAGCAGGCGCAGACCAGCTGGCTGGTGTGTTTACAGACATATTCAATTGGTTCCATGCTTCAAGATGGCCACCATTGTTCCTGTACCCAAGAAGGCAAAGATAACTGAACTAAATGACTACCGCCCCATAACACTCACTTCTGTCATCATGAAGTGCTTTGAGAGACTAGTCAAGGATCATTTCACCTCCACCTTACCGGCCACCCTAGACCCACTCCTAGACCCACCCTAGACCCACGTTTGCATACCGCCCCAACAGGTCCACAGACGATGCAATCGCCAACACACTGCACAATCCCATCTGGACATAGTACCCTCTAAGCTCATCATCAAGCTGGAGGCCCTGGGTTTCAACCCCGCCCTGTGCAATTGGGTCCTGGACTTTCTGACGGGCCACCCCCAGGTGGTGAAGGTAGGAAACAACATCTCCACGCTGAAGAAATGTGGCTTGTCATCCAAAACCATGACAAACTTTTACAGATGCACAATCGAGAGCATCCTGTCAGCTGTATCACAGCCTGGTACGGCAACTGTACCTCCCTCAACCGCAAGGCTCTCCAGAGGGTGGTGCGGTCTGCACAACGCATCACCGGGGGCAAACTACCTGCCCTCCATGACACCTACAGCACCCGATGTCACAGGAAGGCCAAAAAGATCATCAAGGACAACAACCACCCGAGCCACTGCGTGTTCACACCGCTATGATCCAGAAGGCAAGGTCAGTACAGGTGCATCAAAGCTGGGACCGAGTGACTGAAAAACAGCTTCTATCTCAAGGCCATCAGACTGCTAAACAGCAATCACTAACTCAGAGAGGCTGCTGCCTACAGTGACACCCAATCACTGGCCACTTTAATAAATGGATCACTAGTCACTTTAAACAATGCCACTGTAAATAATGCCACTTTAATAATGTTTACATATCTTACATTACTCATCTCATGTGTATATACTGTATTTTATATCATCTATTGCACCTTGCCTATGCCGCTCTGTCATTGCTCATCCATATATACATATTCTCATTCACCCCTTTAGATTTGTGTGTATTAGGTAGTTGTGGAATTGTTAGATTACTTGTTAGATATTACTGCACTGTCGGAACTAGAAGCACAAGCATTTCTCTACACTTGCATTAACATCTGCTAACCATGTGTATGTGACCAATAAAATATGATTTGATTTAAATTGAGGACGGGCCATTGAGAAGCCCTAACGTCTTCATTTCCTATATGTTCAATGCACTTACAAGTGTCTTTGCGATCTCTTACCGCCTACTCCCTCTGTTTTTTGCAGAAAATTCAAAAAACCTGTTTTTACTTTGTCATTATGGGGTATTGTGTGTAGATTGTTGAGGGGAATTTTTTTTTAAATCAATTTTACAATAAGCCTGTAAAGTAACAAAATGAGGATAAAGTCAAGGGGTCTGAATACTTTCCGAATGAACTGTATATTGAATACATGGAGCAGGGTAGAAAAAAATTGCAATAAAACACGATTTAAATGTATTTTCAGAATGTGTCACCGATGTCTCTATTAACAGGCCTACCTACTCTACTAAACTATAGTAATCTTACTGTATTTCTACAATGCCATCTTTTTTGCAACGAAACTGTCGATGTTTGAAAATAATTTAATCTGAGATGTCATTACATTTTCCACCCCAGACATGATGCCTGAGTTGAACGCAGAAAGGAGGTAGGCCTATTTAAGGAATCCATGGTGACAGTATAGAGGAAATAACTATACCGACAAATGGATAACATAACTATACCGACATGGATAACATAATTGCGTCTGTCAAACAGGTAAGCCCACCTCTTATTTCTTAAATAGTGCTCCAACAAAGCCCTCTTAAATTTGCTTCCTTAACTTTCAGCATCGGGCGATGTCCATATTGATTTTAGAAACAGCGTTCCACGCACGAGTGGTGGCTGCATCTCAACTAATCTTTTTTTCTAATTTATCCAATTATATTTAATTCTCTTGTTTTTGTCATGGACATATTCCCACTAATATTCCTTTATGTAATCAAGCTTTCACATGTGTGTTTTAAACTTTTTATCAAGCTGTTGGCATTCAAATGTGTCTTCCTTCCGCATTTAACCCCTCTGAATCAGAGAGGTGCGGGGAGCTGCCGTAATCGACATCCGAGTCTTCGGCGCCCGGGGAACAGTGGGTTAACTGCCTTGCTCAGGGGCAGAACGACAGGTTTTTACCTTGTCAGCTCGGGGATTTGTTCCAGCAATAGAGAAGATCATACCCATCACATCCCACATTATGTTAATGAAGTCACCATATGTGTGTAACTCAAATGTGTGTTTGGGTCTGCATTGGGAAGGTGTGAAATATCAAAGAGAGAAAGAAGCCAATCAATCTTATCGTAGAAGTTCTCTCCAGTTTATAGCTATTGCACTCATCACGCAATGAAAGAGAAAATAATACCAGCATTACATTTTGATACATAGTTTAATTCAATCAATGTCAATGCATTTGAATCATAATGGTCATATGATGGAAAAGTGAAAACAATTCAGATTCAGATTCACTTTTGCCCTACAAGAAGAAATCTTAGCAAATCTCACACATCACATACAGTTGAAATCGGAAGTTTACATACACCTTAGCAAAATATATTTAATCTCAGTTTTTCACAACTCCTGACATTTAATCCAAGTCAAAATTCTTAGGTCAGTTAGGATCACCGCTTTATTTTAAGAATGTGAAATGTCAGAATAATAGTAGAGAGACTGATTTATTTCAGGTTTTATTTCTTTCATCGCATCCCCAGTGGGTCAGAAGTTTACATACACTCAATTAGTATTTGGTAGCATTGCCTTTAAATTGTTTAACTTGGGTCAGTTGGGTGAATTTTGGCCCATTCCTCCTGACAGAGCTGGTGTAATTGAGTCAGGTTTGTAGGCCTCCTTGCTCGCACATACTTGTTCAGTTCTGCCCACAAATTTTCTATGGGATTGAGGTCAGGGCTTTGTGATGTCAACTCCAATACCTTGACTTTGTTGTCCTTAAGCCATTTTGCCACAACTTTTGAAGTATGCTTGGGGTCATTGTCCATTTGGAAGACCCATTTGCGATCAAGCTTTAACTTCCCAACTGATGCCTTGAAATGTTGCTTCAATATATCTACATAATTTTCCATCCTCATGATGCCATCTATTTTGTGAAGTGCACCAGTCCTTCCTGCAGCACAGCACCCCCACAACATGATGCTGCCACCCCTGTGCGTCACGGTTGGGATGGTGTTCTTCGGCTTGCAAGCCTCCCCCCTTCAACTCCTAACATAACAATGGTCATTATGGCCAAACAGTTCTAGTTTTGTTTCATCAGACCAGAGGACATTTCTCCAAAAAGTACGATCTTTGTCCCCATGTGCAGTTGCAAACCGTAGTCTGACTTTTCTATGGCGGTTTTAGAGCAGTGGCTTCTTCCTTGCTGAGCGGCCTTTCAGGTTATGTCGATATAGGACTCGTTTTACTGTGGATATAGATACTTTTGTACCTGTTTCCTTCAGAATCTTCACAAGGTCCTTTGCTGTTGTTCTGGGATTGAATTGCACTTTTCGCATTATCTCTAGGTGTAACACTCGTTACACCTAGACCAAGACCAAGACGCAACAGGGAAGTGTATACTTACCTTCTCTTTTTAATATATAAGAAGGAGAAACAAAATAAACACGTATACAATTAACAGAAACGACACTAACAGTTCTGTCAGGTGACAAGCCCAAAACAGAATACAACTACCCACAAACCACAATACAAACACACCCCTAATTATAGGACCTTCAATCAGAGGCAATGATAGACAGCTGCCTCCAACTGAAGGCCCCAACACCAATTAATTAAACATAGAAATACAAATCACTAGACAGAACATAGAAATAAACTAACATAGAACAATAACCAAAACCCTGGACTAATAAATCAAATACCCCTCTCTACATGGACACATACACACAACCACCCTGAACCACATAAAACAAATACCCCGTGCCACGTCCTGACCAAACTAAACACTAACAAATAACACCTTTACAGGTCAGAACGTGACACTAGGAGACAGAGCGCGTCTCCTTCCTGAGCGGTATGACGGCTGCGTGGTCCCATGGTGTTTATACTTGCATACTATTGTTTGTACAGATGAATGTGGTATCTTCAGGCATTTGGAAATTGCTCCCAAGGATGAACCAGACTTGTGGAGCTCTACTATTCTTTTTCTGAGGTCTTGATTGATTTCTTTTGATTTTCCCATGATGTCAAGCAAAGAGTTTGAAGGTAGATCTTGAAATACATCCACAGGTACACCTCCAAATGACTCAAATGATGTCAATTAGCCTATCAGAAGCTTCTAAAGCCATGACATCATTTTCTGGAATTTTCCAAGCTGTTTAAAGACACAGTCAACTTAGTGTATGTAAACTTCTGACCCACTGGAATTGTGATACAGTGAATTTTTTGTGAAATAATCTGTCTGTAAACAATTGTTGGAAAAATTACTTGTGTCATGCATAAAGTTGATGTCCTAACCGACTTGCCAAAACTATAGTTTGTTAACAACAAATGTGTGTAGTGGTTGAAAAACGAGTTTTAATGACTCCAACCTAAGTGTATGTAAACTTCAACTGTAGGTCTAAACAAAACATGAAGAAAACACAGCAGGAAACAAAAAATAGGAACAGTCAGACAAATCCCTTTCCTACCCTGCCATTCCATCCCACCCTACATCTGCCCATATGGGGAGTTGTTCATAATAGTGACAGCCACTGAGATGAAACTCCTCCCGAAGAGCTTTAATGCAAATTTTTCAACTTGCTCCATGTAGGCCTATATAATGTAGGCCTACTGCATTTCAAATTTGACTAGCAGTGCGACCTTTCTTCCGGCATATTGTGACGCATGTGGCAGTTCCTTCTCTGTATGTCCCTAGACCACAAGTAAGCCATAAATTGCATCTGAGGTTGCTACTGATCTTGACATAATAGATGGCTATGATGATATTAATAATACATTATTAACACACACTGAAAAAAAGTGTTATTTTAATAAAACCTATTGCTCAACATAAAACCACTTTAATGCGATATTGATAAGTCTGTTATTGCAGATTTATGAGCAGCGAAAGATATAAAAATGGATAGTAGCCTTCGTAAATGGCAAACAGGCTGGGTCTCTTAGGACACTATTAAATTGTGATAATGTACAGATATCATTCCATTTTTAATAAAATAAAAAATGGCCTTTCATTATTACCCTATCAAAAAAATCAAACAGAGAATGAATGTGAGTGTAATGTCTCAGAGCTGTGTTTTATATAGTTTTGTCGACCCAGATAGGCCTCGTGGGTGTCGCTTCCGTTTCTATCATTTATAATGTAAGATGTAAAATGTCACTACTTATAATGTTTTACTGTTAAATTGAACATGAGGCCCCATGAGAGAATGTGCCACTATCAATCAGATGATTCTTTCCTCTTACTGGTGTACTCCTTTTCCTTGGATATTAAGTTATTTTGTCATGTAAATAGGCCACTCAGTAAAATCCAATGAGGTTAGAGTGTGCTCTTACAATCACTTCAGAACTCTCTGCAGGAACTGATGGCCAAACAAAATCAAAGTCACTTCTCCTGTTGTTACATCTTGCAGATGAATCACACTTGTTTTGAAGAAAACACGCACTCAGACACAGGCACTTGCACATGAACGCACACACACACGCACGCACGCACGCACGCACGCACGCACACACACACACACACACACACACACACACACACACACACACACACACACACAGGGATCATTCCTGTGGTGGCACCCTGTGTTACAAAAGCAAGGAGACACAGGGAACATTCGAAGTAAAAGCTCTCAAAATACCACAGCCCCTAGGAGACGGATATTCCACCGGAATTCATTGTTTTACTTAATGTGAGATTACCAACAGGAACTTTTTGCAAGGCTACCCAAACATGTACATTTTTTTTAAAGACAGCAACATGCTGTGACTGCAAATTCAAAAGAGAGAGCCAGGAACAAACAATATGCATTGAACAAGTGAGTAAGACATAAAAAAGAGCCAGTGAAACAGCAATCAAACCGTCCTTGAAATATGACACTTACCATTTCAGTAAACATTGCTAAATGTTGTACAAAACATGGTTGTCCAGTATTTGCAGCACAATCCATATAAATCGATTACATGCCCTTATTCTGTCCGTCAACACTCAGGGTTCCATTTCGCACCCTGAATTCATTTTTCAGGATTATGAGGCAGACCTAACCTCTAGCGAGGCTTCGATGATGTGCCAAGTACAGGCTAGGGGATAATTAACTCTGCTTTACAATTAGGACCAAACAATCCATTGAGAATACAACAAGTGGACAGGAATAAATACCCAGAAATCAGTAAGGCAGAGGAAGAAGGACAGGATAACTGCCGAATAATCAGAGAATACATATACAAAGGGCAAGGTTAAAGATATGTGGTCAAATGCCAAAGCCGGAGATTGACGTTATATTGGTATAGTAAAATATTGTGCTATTTTGATGGCATCAACAGCTCATTGAATGTTCTTTCATTCTTTTGAGATTCTTCACTTGGGCTCCATATCTGATGTAGTAATGTATGTCATTAGGTGACGTGTTGCAAAGTTTCATTAAAGGCTCAACGTGACTTTCCTGTGTTTAATATACAGGTAACTGCCAAAATAAAGGAAACACCAATAGCCAGAACTGCTTCAATGAACCTTGGCATAGATTCTAAAAGTGTCTGGCGCTCTATTGGAGGGATTCTTCCACGAGAAATTCCATCATTTGGTGTTTCGCTGATGGTGGTGTAAAACGCTGTCTCGGGCACTGCTCCGGAATCACCCATAAGTGTTCAATTGGGATAAGATCTGGTGACTGAGACGGCCATGGCATATGGTTTACATCATTTTCATGCTCATCAAACCATTAAGTGACCATTCGTGCCCTGTGGATGAGTGCATTGTTATCCTATGGGGTCAAAGCCATGGTAGCCAAAATAATGCCTCCCCCAGAAACAAAAAAAACTATTTTATAATAAGACAATGGGCTCTCACCTGATAGCCAACTATGGGAAATTACCAAACTGCAGTATTTTATAATTGCAGTATTTGTCTGGATTATTTGCCCTATTATGTGGCAAACAAGTGCGTCATTAACATCAAGGGGATGTCCCAGGTGGTACATTGACAAATTCACAAATTGGAGACTATTACAAGCGCCTAACACTCAATGAAAGAGTTGACATCCAATCATCCTAGCATTTCAGATAGTACCACATGAAAGCAGAAGCACATTTAAAGATGCACTATGCAGAAATCTCTCCTCCCTTTCCTGGTTGCTAAAATTCTAGTAGTTCACCTAATTTCTGTTTATGTGACAAAACAAGCAAGTATAGTGTAGAGAATCATTGTACCATCTAAAGCTCTGTGAAATATATTTTCCATAAGCAAACATATTTTATTTTATTTTCAGCAGTTTGAAGCTTGTACACAAAGCCAAAAGTGAAAGACGCAAAAACAAAACTTAAGAACGGGAAGCATAGAAATAGCACAGATAAAACAGATCTACCGCTTCTTAGACGGGCTTTCAATGGGAATTATTGATCTTTAACACACATTTCTATGTGAACTTGGTCGTGTCGCCCGAAAAGTTACATATTGCAACTTTAAAACATCTTCCACCACATTCAATATCACACGTAATCACACGTACAGTTGAAGTCGGAGGTTTACATACACTTAGGTTGGAGTCATTAAAACTAGTTTTACAACCACTCCACAAATTTCTTGCTAACAAACTATAGTTTTGGTAAGTCGGTTAGGACATCTACTTTGTGCATGACACAATACATTTTTCCAACAATTGTTTGTCATTGGAGTCAATTGGAGGTGTACCTGTGAATGTATTTCAAGGCATACCTTCAAACACAGTGCCTCTTTGCTTGACATCATGGGAAAATCTAAAGTAATCAGCCAAGACCTCAGAAAAAAAATTGTAAACTTTCACAAGTCTGGTTCATCCTTGGGAGCAATTTCCAAACGCCTGAAGGTACCACGTTCATCTGTACAAACAATAGTACGCAAGTATAAACACCATGGGACAACGCAGCCATCATACCGCTCAGGAAGGAGACGCGTCCTGTCTCCTCGAGATTAACGTACTTTGGTGCAAAAAGTGCAAATCAATCCCAAAACAACAGCACAGGACCTTGTGAAGATGCTGGAAGAAACAGGTACTAAAGTATCTATATCCACAGTAAAACAAGTCTTATATCGACATAACCTGACAGGCCACTCAGCAAGAAAGAAGCCACTGCTCCAAAAACGCCATAAAAAAAGCCAGACTACAGTTTGCAACTGCACATGGGGACAAAGCTCGTACTTTTTGGAGAAATGTCCTCTGGTCTGATGAAACAAAAATAGAACTGTTTGGCCATAATGACCATTGTTATGTTTGGAGGAAAAAGGGGGAGGCTTGCAAGCCGAAGAACACTGTCCCAACCATGAAGCACGCCTGTGGCAGCATCATGTTGTGGGGGTGCTTTGCTGCTGGTGCACTTCACAAAATAGATGGCATCATGAGGTAGGAAAATGATGTGGATATATTGAAGCAACATCTCAAGACATCAGTCAGGAAGTTAAAGCTTGGTTGCAAATGCGTCTTCCAAATGGACAATGACCCCAAGCATACTTCCAAAGTTGTAGCAAAATGGCTTAAGGACAACAAAGTCAAGGTATTGGAGTGGCCCTCACAAAGCCTTGACCTCAATCCCATAGAACATTTGTGGGCAGAACTGAAAAAAAGTGTGCGGGCAAGGAGGCCTACAAACCTGACTCAGTTACCCCAAGGTCTGCCAGGAGCAATGGGCCAAAATTCACCCAAAATATTGTGGCAAGCTTGTGAAAGGCTACCCGAAACGTTTGACCCAAGTTAAACAATTTAAAGGCAATGCTACCAAATACTAATTGAATGTATGGAAACTTCTATTCTGACATTTCACATTCTTAAAATAAAGTGGTGATCCTAAATTTTTACTAGGATTAAATGTCAGGAATTGTGAAAAACTGAGTTTAAATGTATTTGGCTAAGGTGTATGTAAACTTCCGACTTCAACTGTAATCACTCGACTACAGAATCAAGTACAGGTGAAACGTCAGAAACCTAAACATTTTTATAAAACTGGAACATCCTTGCTATTTTTGGAAACATTCATTAGCATTGCTAACAAATAAATAAATTGTGAGAGGTAACAAAGCAAAAATTTTGCACCGCAGATAGCTACCTAGAGATATATTTGCTATAAGTTCCCACTCTTTTTTATTGCTACGCAAATACTGCTCCAAGCCTCCAAAAACAACAAGGTGGCTCCCATTATGTATGTTATATTATGGTTTGTGACAAACCGACTTTCATAGTGTATACAAATGAAACCAAGAAGTGTTGTACGATAAGTTTAACGTGTTGAACACATACAAAGAAATGTATTCACTATGAACAAACCTCCCAAGGACATCAAACATAATGTAAAGGACATTTTTTCCCCATCTCGCACAAAATGGGTTCTTAGAATCCACTGAAACTGAAAAGTCTTAGAAATACCACATGGCTTTGGTGGGCTTCATTGAGGAAGCAAGGTCATTGAGGATTACTCATACTGTACTTCTCTTACAGACAACAGTGTACTACAGACCTAAAATGAAAGCAATATATAAGGCTTCTATTTTGATACACGTGTGTCAGGGCCGAAGAACTGCAATAACTCTTCATAAAAGGTTTCCAGGTTGAGATGAAACCATTTCTGACCTGGCAATGCCATGAAATAATGTTTGTGTTCAAATAGTCTCTGTCGGGTTGACTCTGTAAGCGTTGCCTTATTAATTGCATGATTAATACTCAAACATGTATTCTTGCAGTATATTGTGTTTTTCTGTTTTGTTACTCCAAAATCTTGATTACCTGAGCTGTCTGAATGTGCAAACAAAATGAAGTAGCCTAAATTACATTTTTAGCCAGTCGTCATTGTCTACAACATCTCCCTTTACAGATCTGATTCTCCAATTCTCACATATGGAACACATGCAAGTGGGTATAGAAGAGAACAACTTCTACAGGTACAGAATACACTGAGTGTACAAAACATTAAGCACACCTTCCTAATATTGAGTTGTTCCCCACTCTTTTGCCATCAGAACAGCCTCAATACATCGTGGCATGGACTCTACAAGGTCTCGAAAGCGTTCCGCAGGGATGCTGGCCCATGTTGACTCCAATGCTTCCCACAATTGTGTCAAGTTGGCTGGATGTCCTTTGGGTGGTGAAACCATTCTTGACACACAGGAAACTATTGAGCGTGAAAAACCCAGCAGCGTTGCAGTTCTTGACACAAACCAGTTCGCCTGGCACCTACTACCGTACCCTGTTCAAAGGCACTTAAATCTTTTGTCTTGCCCATTCACCCTCTGAATGGCACTCATTCACAATCCATGTCTCAATTGTCTCAAGGCTTAGAAATCCTTCTTTAATCTGTCTCCTCCCCTTCATTTACACTGATTGAAGTGGATTTAACAAGTGACATCAATAAGGAATCATAGTTTTTACCTGGATTTACCTGGTCAATCTATGTCATGGAAAGAGCAGGTGTCCTTAATGTTTTGTACACTCAGTGTATACTTCCCGTTACATTATGTGAATCTCTTAATTATCAAGCAACACTTACTGAAAGGGTCCTAAAATACTGAAATTGAAAATTTGGCAGAAATTAGAATCCTACCCAACACCCCATTAGATGCTGCCAAGACAGCTGCTACTCTTCCTGGGGTCCAAACACATTAAGGCACTTACAGTACATCATATAACATTATTACACCACTACATATCTACTATACAAAATGTATTATACCATTATACATTATACAACAATATACAACAATATACGTGTCTGTAGAGTGCGTGTCCTAGTGTTTGTGTGCGTATGCATGTGTCTGTACCTGTGTGCGTGTATCTTCACAGTCCCCGCTGTTCCATAAGGTATATTGGTATCTGTTTTTTAAATCTGATTCTACTGCTTGAATCAGTTACCTGATGTGGAATAGAGTTCCATGTAGTCATGGCTCTGTGTAGTACTGTGCAACTCCCATAGTCTGTTCTGGACTTGGGGTTTGTGAAGAGACCTCTGGTATGAACTTCTCCCCATTTTATCTACTGTTGTATCAACATGTTTTGACCATGACAGTTTATAATCCAGGGTTACTCCAAGCAGTTTAGTCACCTCAACTTGTTCAATTTCCACATTACTCATTACAAGATTAATGTTTGGGTTTTAGGGTTTATTGAATGATTTGTCCTAAATACAATGTTTTCGGTTTTGAAATATTTAGAACTAACTCATTCCTTGCCACCCATTCTGAAACTGACTGCAGTTCTTTGTCAAGTGTTGCAGTCATTTCAGTTGTTGTAGTAGCTGACGTGTATAGTGTTGAGTCATCCACATACATTGACACACTGGCGGCATGTCGTTAGTAAAGATTGAAAAAAGTAAGGGACCTAGACAGCTTCTACTAAAAAACACCCTCTGTGTTCTGTTAGACAGGTAACTCTTTATCCAAAATATAACAGGGGGTGTAAAGCCATAACACACATGTTTTTCCAGCAGCAGACTGTGATCAATAATGTCAAAAGCCATCTAAAAAAACATCCCCACAATCTTTTTATTATCAATTTCTCTCAGCAAATCATCAGTAAGTGCTGTGCTTGGAGAATATCCTTCCATATAAGCATGCTGAAAGTCTGTTGTTTACTGTAAAATAGCATTGTATCTGGTCAAACACCATTTTTTCCAAAAGTTTACTAAGGGTTAGTAACAGGCTGACTGGTCGGCTATTTGTGCCAGTAATGAGGGCATTACTATTCTTAGGTAGCGGAATGACTTTTGCTTCCCTCCAGGCCTGAGGGCACACACTTTCTAGTAGGCTTAAATTGAAGATATGGAAAATAGGAGTGGCAATATCGTCTGCTATTATCCTCAGTAATTTTTCATCCAATTTGTCAGACACCGATGGCTTGTCATTGTTGATAGACAATAATACTTTTTTCACCTCTTCCACACTCACTTTGCAGAATTCCAAATTACAATAATTGTCTTTTGTAATTTGGTCAGTTATTTGGGTAGTGTTGTCATTTGTTGCTGGCATGTCATACCTAAATTTGCTAATCTTGCCAATGAAAAAATCATTGAAGTAGTTGGCAATATCAGTGGGTTTTCTGATGAATGAGCCATCTGATTCAATGAATGATGGAGCTGAGTTTGCCTTTTTGCCCAAAATTTCATTTAAGGTGCTCCATAGCTTTTTACTATCATTCTTTAAAAATGTATCTTTCTTTTACAGTATAGTTTCTTCTTATTTTTATTCAGTTTAGTTATCTTAGCTGATACAGGATAGTTCCTTTTTAAATCCACCACCAGTATGCTATAACTCTCTGTGATCGCTCCATTCCCACCCTTCTTGAAATGAAATTCCCCATGCACTGTAAATGCCTTGTATGGATTAACATATTATTACCTGCCTCCTCACAGATTAAATAATTTTACATTTGATCACAGCGTCTTTTGTAAACCCATTACCAAGTTGACACAAAGCTGCGCACTTTGAAGCAGTGCTATTTTGGTAAATTCTACCACAACAGGAAGTCACTATCTGAGCAGCTACTCTTCAGAGAGAGGTGGGAAGTGGAGGTCAGAGATAGCAGGAGTGACATGACAGCAAGAAAGAGGGAGAAAATGGAGGTTCAAACTCGCAACCCGAGGGTTTGTGCAGTGTGACAAACTGTCAGGGTCTATTGTTACACCTATTAGTTGACAGTGCCAAGCGGCCATCGTCATTTAGAGCATGTCATCCGTGACTTTGGAAATGTAAAGTGTCTAATTCTTAAATGTTAAGCACACAACCACGATGTTGTGACAGAAGAAGGAAAGCATCACATTAGATTTGAGAAATGTCACAGGACAGTGATCAATGATGGGGGAGGCGTTTTCATGTTGTCATCTTCACACCTAATCATTAAGTGTTACCCAAACCCACCAGATTCATTCTTGTAGTGTAAAATTTACCAAATTTAGTTTTAACAGCATTTGGTGGGAAATGGGCCGCTGTTTTACCAATTCCGTGTGCCTCAAACCGGAAAGATGCCACAAACCGAGAGTCAATCTTTGAAGGAGATGATCCACCATCTTTTTTGGAGGCATCAAATTATATTGTCATCTGTTAAAATGCGAAAGGAGTAATGTGTGCTCATGTTCTTATACCTTTGTTTTAGGACATATTTTATTGCAGACATTGATTATTGATGTGTTGCTAACGTTACTTGTCTTTCATTGCGTTGTAACATGCTGCTAGCTAGCTAGCTAGTTCATTCAGCTAGCACTAGTCCGGTGAGACTTGCTAGCTTTTGCCCTCTGTAAAAACTCAAAAGCGACAATCGTGCTTTTACAGTTTTCACAGTACACTTTACTGAAGAGCACGCGTATCGTTGTGTACACTCATTGAACTGTCTTTAAATGTGTAGCTAGTTCATTTAACTGCACTTTTGCACGTGCATATCGACGTGTGTGTGTGTGTGGGGCTCATGTTAGAGAGCGGAGGGAAGAGAAGCACGAGGTTAGCTAGCTAGCAAAGTGCAGCTGGTTATATGCTACCTTGTAGGAAAGTTGTTCATATGCTGAAGTGTAGTTCTTACTGCTGTAGCCTATCTTGTGTTTGGTACCTAGCTAGATAACGTCGTCGTTGGATATTCAGTGATGACATGATAGCTAATAATACCACACCCAGCAGGTCAGCATGCTCTGTTTTCCAGATACATGTAGCTAGCTAGGCATAAAATAATGCTGTTTTTATGCATTGTGATGATTTTTGGCAAGAAAGAATATCACATAGCAGTTTCCTGTTACCTAGGGATAGTCTGCAATTAAAATCTAATCAGAGCAATTGGACTTGGCTGAACTAACCCTTTTTGTCCTGTTACCATTTTAACTAGACATTGGAGGGACAGTCAACCCCAAGTTGAACGTTTGTGTTCAGACCTGAAAACTGAGTGTGGTGTTAAAGTAGTTGACATGATACACCATGCCACTGCCTATTTCATTTGTTTATTTAGTAAACAAGACAGCTCATAATCCAGTGCCTTTATCACAGTGCACATACCTACCTATATTTGAGCTTTAATTAGCTTATAAAAATGCAACATTTTGTTGATGTGATTGGTCTCTCAAACACAGCTGTTCCTCACACTACATTTTCACCTCAAGGAGCCACTCATAAGATGTGACACGGTAGTATCTGCACTTCATCAAGTGACCATGGCGTTTTATTTCCCCATTGACAGCATTTTATCTTCCCTCAGTTGTGCGCTAGCCACCTTCTATGGCAGCATTTTTTGGGGTCACCGGGTCACGTGTGTTAATAACAATATTACATCCACCATCCTCCCCTGAACCTGAATATATATAATCAAGGGCGGTACCAGCCGCCATAGCTACCATAGAATCACTGTCGAGGGTTGACAGTTCACCTCAATGGCACCACACATTCAACGACATGTACCAAAGCAAGCTCCTTATAGCGCCATGAAGAATGGTGGGTGTGGAACTGTGGATATCTACTGTATATAGGTCAGCGAGAGACTATGGGAGTTCCCATGGTGATGAAGCTGTGTAAATCTTTGTGGCTTTCACACTGCCAAGCCACACAGAGTAGTCCCCAGAGGACAGAAGCCCTGAGAGCAAACCAGAGACTAAGACATGAGAGCAAACCAGACTTAACCAGAACAAGTCTTAAAGGCACAACTTGGAAGATATGCTCTGTTCAATGTTCATTTAAATGAATGCTATATAAAAGTGAAATAAAGATTTTGATAATAAAATATACGGTATGTTATGATAGGTGTGCGGTATAGGCCTACTTTGAAATTAATTATATATCAATCAATTCTTGAAGAATATAACTATGAATATAGTACAACAGCCTTACCATGATCCTAACCCCCAAAATCTACGTGAGTTTGATGCATATTTGGACATTCATATTAGTGTATATGAATATTATTTCCCTTTGCTGATTTTACTAACCACTGTTTCCTATGTGTTGGAATTCTGTTTTTAATACTGTTTCACGGGGTATTCTCACCCCTTCCTCGGCAGTAAGTCTGTGTGAGACCAAGTTGTTGCTCCAGGACATCAACATTGTCGGGGTGCCAACAAATAGGTGTTTATTGCTTTCAGGCCAAAGCACTCAGCGGGGTTTTGACATATCCCGGCAGTCCTTTTATTGAGCTCAATATTAAAAGTCTGGCTAGCAAAACCCTCTCAACCTTGCCTGGGTAAGTGGACTGAGTGAGTAGACATGCCAGTCAAGGTTATGTGGCATTTAGTTATTGTACAGAGTAGTGAAGGAGTAGGGATTCTGGTATATCCAAGAAAACTGTATTTATCCCCTCAGTGGCAATTAAGAGGGTATTGCCAGGTTAGAAATTATATAACATCCTCATGTCGAGAACATACATAGAACATTTTAAACATATGGCTTTATGTGCAATGGTAAAGTGCCATAGCTTATTGTATAGTTCTGAAGTAGAACAATTGAAAGGAGTAAAGCCCTGGGTATAGAAGTGTAATATTATGGTGATTTGGATGGAGTTAAATGCGTGAGGGAATTGGCTGAGTGTTGTTACATGTTGCCGGTTGGCCTTAGGGATTAGGGATACCTTGAGCAACCCAATTTTGAGTTTGATTGACAGAATATGGGTGTCACCAAATAAATGGAGTCAATGAAATAGCATTTTGAAGAAAATGTTGTATATGAATAGGAGTGAGATTTGATTTACAGAAACAAATGTTTGTTCAGCAGCTGTTGCTAAGTATAGCATACATTAACGTAAGGTCAGTTACATTGTTTTGTATACAGCATTTTATATGTCATATATTTTCATGATAAAGTGGCATTGTTAATATTGCTTTATGCAAATGTCTCCCACTCTAGATAGTAGTTTTGCATGTAATACAATGTAAATGTGTGATATTTCCACTTATCCCTGTAGCATTATGGTATGTTGAAGTAAGGTGATTTAAATGCCAGGCCGATGTGGAATAATTATTTCCAGTAAACGTTTAGGCAGGTTAATGGGATAATTCAGACAAATTGTTTCCTCGAAAGTAGTCTATGGACAAATAAATACTGCAATCCTACTGCTAATAATAGTATTTTGTAACCAAAAAAGGTTAGCATGCTTTAAATATCATACCCTGATAGCATGTTTTAAATGTCATGCCCAATTTATCTCTGGATGGGATTATGTAGCTCAATGACCTGTGGTGTAAAGTACTTAAGTAAAAATACTTTAAAGTACTACTTAAGTCGTATCTGTACGATACTTTACTATTTATATTTTTGACAACTTTTATTTCACTACATTCCTCAACAAAATTATGTACTTTTTACTCCATACATTTTCCCTGACACCCAAAAGTACTTGTTACATTTTGAATGCTTAGCAGGTCAGGAAAATGGTCCAATTCACACACTTATCAAGAGAACATACCTGGTCATCCCTACTGCCTCTGATCTGGAGGACTCACTAAATACAAATGCTTTGTTTGCTTGGTTTGTATATGATATCTGAGTGTTGGAGTGTGCCTCTGGAATTGTGCCATCTGGTTTGCTTAATATAAGGAATTTGAAATGATTTATACTTTTACTTTTAATACTTAAGTATATTTAAGCAATTACATTTACTTTAGAAACCTAAGCATATTTAAAACCAAATACTTTTAGACTTTTACTCAAGTAGAATTTTACTGGGTGACTTTCACTTTTACTTGAGTCATTTTCTGTTAAAGTATCTTTACTCTTACTCAAGTATGACAATTGGGTCCTTTTTCCACCCCCGAGGTGAAGCTTATCAACTAATTCAAGGTGAATGTAGATTTTGAATACAAGAAAAGCTGATGATGTGGGCAGTTTAGAAGCCTCTTTTGGGAGGGCCACTCTTCACTGTCAAGCCCTCTCACCGGCCCTCTTCATGACAATATTCTTAAGGACAGCTGTCCACTGCAAAATAAATATGCACCCTAGCTCCCTTAGGGGTCAATGTAATCAATGTCCCCATGTGAGTTGGCTGTCACATTAGATATAGGGGTGAAACATATACTTAAATAAATAGAGTGGAGTGGTTGGAGTAGCTCAGAAGGGCCTCAACAGGATTTCTTTCTCCTGAGGGATGAGAAGAATGTCAGCCATGCAGTCAACGGTTCGTTGGGAAACGTCAATCAAGCCGTGCACATAGCACGCCAACGTCCCTTTCACTGAATCACAGTTATCCTTGAGAGATAACCAAAGAAAAACTCACCCTCAGCAACGTGACCAACCACGACTGCTCTGTCTACTGCGTGCACTTCAAATATACTGGCAGACAACTGAAAAACAACGCAGCTCGGCACGGAGCGTATGAACTCTGTGTACACTCAGAAAATAGAGCTTGTTGCGTGAAAGGCAGGGAAGGGAGCGAGGCGCCATATGCGCTTGCTGAAATCGGAAGAGGGCAATGTAACCCTGTAGGTATACGCGCATCTGAGCTGAGTATTGGCCGCTGTGCTTCCAGATCATTTCTTCATTGGGTTGGCGGTGTCGGAACACTCTCCCGCCGTGTGTGCTCCTGTGAAGAGTTTGGACCCTGTCGGGTAGGAAACTGGCTCAGAGAAACCTTTTCCGCATCCCTGGAAGGTACACATATGTCTACCTGTCTGGTGTGGCCACAGCAGCAGCAGGCATTGGTTTATTGGGGTCCCGCTATTTCACATGGGCATTGTTCCGGCAATTGAGGCACTAGATATGCTAAAGGTCCTGTTTGCATGATACACAGCTCATTTCTTACTGCTCGCACAAACCCACAAAATCCAATTAGCTGAAATGGCAGAGTCTCATACACATTCTCATATCTAATCTTATGCCCAATAAACTAAAGAAGCAGTTCCCTCGTGCACTGGGTATTTCATACCTCAGTGAAGTTTCCCTAACATTAACCTCGTTAGCCATTGTCTGGTGACAAGTTATCTCCAACAGGGATAATTACCGAGGTGTGGAGTTAAGGAAAAATAATAGAATGTGGTCAACTCTAACAACACGTTATAGTACTATCCATTTCATATCAGGAGGAACTAGCCATCTCATGTCAGCAGGAGCTAGCCATTTCATGTCAGTAGGAACTAGCCATTTCATGTCAGTAGGAACTAGCCATTTCATGTCAATAGTAGGACCTAGGCCTAGCCATCTCATGTCAGTAGGAACTAACCATTTCACATCAGTAGGAACTAGCCATTTCATGTCAGTAGGAACTAACCATTTCATGTCAGTAGAAACTAGCCATTTCATATCAGTAGGAACTAACCATTTCATATCAGTAGGAACTAGCCATTTCATATCAGTAGGAACGTGTAATTTTATTTCAGTAGGAACTACCCATTTTATGTCAGTAGGAACTAACCATTTCATATCAGTAGGAACTTGTCATTTTATTTCAGTAGGAACTAGCCATTTGATGTCAGTAGGAACTAACCATTTTATTTCAGTAGGAACTATCCATTTCATGTCAGTAGGAACTAACCATTTTATTTCAGTAGGAACTACCCATTTTAGGTCAGTAGGAACTAGCCATTTAATGTCAGTAGGAACTAACCATTTTATGTCAGTAGGAACTAGCCATTTTATGTCAGTAGGAACTAACCATTTCATGTCAGTAGGAACTAACCATTTCATGTCAGTAGGAACTAACCATTTTATGTCAGTAGGAACAAGCCATTTTATGTCAATAGGAACTAGCCATTTCATGTCAGAAGGAACTAACCATTTTATGTCAGTAGGAACTAGCCATTTCATGTCAGTAGGAACTAGCCATTTTATATCAGTAGGAACTAGCCATTTCATGTCAGTAGGAACTAGCCATTTTATGTCAGTAGGAACTAGCCATTTCATGTCAGTAGGAACTAACCATTTTATTTCAGTAGGAACTAGCCATTTCATGTCAGTAGGAACTAACCATTTCATGTCAGTAGGAACTAACCATTTTATGTCAGTAGGAACTAGCCATTTCATATCAGTAGGAACTTGTCATTTTATTTCAGTAGGAACTAGCCATTTCATGTCAGTAGGAACTAACCATTTTATATCAGTAGGAACTAGCTATTTTACTTCAGTAGGCCAGCTTACTGTGTACCTAGAGTTGGGCGATATGGATTTATATTGCTATAAATTGACAAATATTTTTTAGATAACAGTAAATCAGTGATAAATTATTGTCACGTCCTGACCAGCAGAGGGTGTTGTTGTGTAGTTTTCAGGACGTGGCAGAGTATGTCTGTGTATGTGTGTTCTGGGTGTTGTATTTCTATGTGGGTCTGTGTGGCTCCCGATCAGGGACAGCTGGTTATCGTTGTTCCTGACTGGGAGT